>NW_017305927.1:1832770-1841136 GCF_001594115.1 Trachymyrmex septentrionalis
AAAAATATAATACTTTTATTTTAGTCATATTTATTTTAAATAACGTACATATTGTTGCTCAATGGAGCGAGAAGATGGTGGTCTCTTCCGTCTGGAGGGAAATGTAAACAAGTTTTATTAATATATTAAAAATAAATAATAATTTAAAAATATAAATAAATATATAATAATAATTACTCTTAAAAGTAAATAAAATTTAAATGTAAATAAATCTATAATAATAATTAAATAAATATATAGGTTTGTAAATAATTACAAACAATCAAATGTAGAAACCAATTAATATATATTCAGATGTACAATGTGGTAATATTTATTATATTTAATCATATAAATTTCACGGAACGTTTCGATTTGACTTAATTAGTCCTTTTCAATCGTGAATATAGATTATAATCCCGTACAATGAAATTATACTAACACATAATAAAAATTGACGATCAAATATTCAATATGTCATATTATGAGGATCATCTCACCTTCACTTACAAATAAACGCATCAAAAACAACCATATTATATTAAGTCAGATTGTAAAATAATATAATAATGTCATAAATTCAACCAATTCTTCGGTTAACGGCGAGAAAAAGCAGTCAAAGCCTTTAGAAACAAGGAGAAAATCCCAGTCGAAAGTATTGTTAAAGCGTAATTTCAAAGTTATATAAAATAGTAAATATATCAAAGTTATATAAAATAGTAGATGTAGAGTCCACAAATATTGGTAGATTGAATGAAATAATTATGAAGGTAAAAATGTATAAAACATATGCATGTACATTTTCCGTGAAATTTATACATCTATAATTGAATAAGATAAATATTACCACATCTACATATAATTCGTTTTTATTTGTTTCTATATTTAATTATTTGTAAATTACACGAGCGGAAAAGGAATATTAATTATTAATTTTTAATTTGTGACTCTTTAAAATGATTACCTTCTCAATTATTATAATGTTAAAAAATTCATTTTTTACATTTCCTTGGGTGCGTGCGCGCGCGCGCGCGCGTGTGTGTGTAAGATGTAATCGGAATGTCGGAAATAATTAAACAATTATCAGAAAAATTAGGCTGCTTTATTTTATTCACGTTATTAATCATACTAAAATGTTTCCTCTGAAAAATCGTCAGACTATTTATAATTATTATATATATTTATTCTTCGTTGCGTTCGATAACAAAATATTATGGGAATTGAAAATTTATGTTCGATCGTTTTACTCTACACATCGTAATACATTTTGTTTCTTTATGTGACAAAATTTCTATCTCCCTTTTTCAAATATGCTGCAGTCATAATAAATTTATAATAAGGTAAATATCTCAATAACTGAATTAATTAGAAAGTGTGAATAATTCTATATTGTTATTAACTGATATGTGTTTTACAAAAAGTCATTTCTGTCTTTTCGAAGTGTCACAGTATAATCTTTGAAATTTTTTCCATTGAATACGAGACCGTTGACGAAGTCTTGTATATTGGAATGTAACATACAGTAGACTGGAGTGATCCATTTTACTTTTATTTAATAAAAATTCCGATGTGCTATGCAATCATAATAACCGATCAAGTTTAGCGCGAAAACAATTTCAGAGTATGTAACGATTAGAGTCCGGATCGCGGTGCTGTTTATTCCCAATCCAAGCGCCGCGCGCCACGAGAAGCAATGCCGGCGCGGCGGTGTAAACGGCAGTGCTTCTCGCGGCGTGCGGTGCTTGAAGTGGGAATAAACAGCACCGCAATCAGGACTCTGAACTAATGACACTTCAAATAGAAGAAAAACAACAATTTTTGTTCCTTTTTCTGTTGGTGATCGAAAAATATTACATACATATAATTTGAAAAGAGTATTTAAGTCAAATTTTGTTAATATGTATATTGCACTATACCAATTATACCATTAACTGAACTAGAAAATTTTAAATATTATGTCTTATTTAAGACGATAAGAAAATGAAAATATATAATTGTTCTTGTAAAACTTTCTCGTACCGGAACTTGCAAGGATAAATATTGAGATGGAGGATAGAACAAAAATTTTCTGCTTTAAAATAAATTTCCTGTTTTAAAAACAAAAATTTTCTTTGAAAACATTATTTTCTTATAATTTTTGTTTTTATACAATAGTGCATACACGGAGAAAACTGCGCAGCGATGATTACTGTGCCGAGAAAAAATTTTTACTTCGCAATAACAGTTATTATGCATGCGCTAGTTATCGCTGTCCGAATAGCGATCATCATATATGTAGAGGCGCACGACTTTCTATGCGAAGAGACTTTCACCCCACCTCCCCCCTGCTTCAGAGTGTATGACTTCCCGTGCGAAGCGACTCCATCTCATTGGCTTTGGGTTTCGCTAAGGTTTTAGCCATCGCTCGTTATTCATTAAAAAATTATTAGCAGTTAAAGTTAGTAATTATTTTCCTGCATGAAGAATCAGATAATTTTAACCGAGCAGAGAGGTATGAGGTGGTCGAATTCAAGGAATATAACTTTCCACGCGAATGACTTTCACCCCACTTTCCCCTCTGACAAGGTGCGTACGATTTTTCATTAAAGCACGCATGGTCGTACGCATCTTGTCAGAGAGGGAGATGGGGTGAATGTCGTTCGCGTGGAAAATTATATTCCTTGAATTCGTCCACCTCATACCTCTCTGCTCGTTTGAAGTCATCTGACTCTTCATGTAAAAAAAGCAGGGAAATAATTACTAGCTTTAACTGTTAATACTTTTGTAACGAATAACGAGCGATGGCTAAAACCTAGGAGATGGGGTGGAAAATGCTTTGTTTGGAAAATTGTATGCCCCGAAGCAACGGCGATGACTCCCTTTCAATATTTACCCTTGCAATCATTTCAGTAACTCACACGCGTTTCATGAAAATCGTTCACTTGCACTCGCGCTCCCGTACAAAATTACTGCTCCTGTAGGAAAGACATAACGGTAAAAATAGAATCATACATTGAAAAAAAAGATTGGCTGCTGCAATAATTAAACTAGATGGTAAAATATAGCTTTTTTAATTGTCTGCAATAGTCAATTTTTGGTTGCTTTAGCCTATCTGCAATATTAATATAGGATTTTGATAAGCTAATGCAACTCGTAACACAATCAAAAATTGCTGGAACCAATTAAAAATGCTATGCCATCTTCAGCCAATCTTTTCTTTCAGTGCACAATGCTCAATTTCTTGAATGATAAATATGCATGCATGCTTATTATTCAAGAAATTGAGCATCGTGTGATTTCATCATAACTTTATTGTGCGGGAAAATACAGAGCCTCAGCGGAAACATAATGGCAGCTCGAGCGAAACTCAGTCTATTAACCCGTATTGATTTTCCTTAGGTCAACTGTACTCATATCAAGAGGACCAAAGTAGTAGAACTCCAGAGACACGACAATATTGTTAATTTTTCAATCACTTTGTTGTCGTTCATTGCGCATTATTATGTTATTCTAATGATATCGTTACAATAGAAACGACCAAATGCACAATCCGATCATCACGATACTTGACATATACGCTAATGAGTTAGGAAGATGGATATTGTAAATACTTTCCCGTTTAATCAGCCATAATGGAACGATGACTTGGAGAATATCCGGTATCATAAAGCCCAAATCGCGTATGACCTGCAATAAATATTTTAAACTATTAATAATATTGTCAATCTAAGTTCAATGATAGAATATCGTTACTGATACGTAAATTTTATGTACAAGAAAATAGGCCACTCTTAATTAATGTATATGTAAGTAATAGAAGTTTTAATAACTTGTCCTTGCTTTTAGTGTAACAGATTGAAGCTGTAATTACTGAAAGAACATAACTTAATGCTCAATAAATACGTAAAATTTATGCATCAATATAGTACTAGAGTTACAACATAGTTCTAGAATAATAAAGTATATATCTATGTATTATTTCATTGTAAAAGTTATATTATACTACTGTTTTCAGAAACTTTATATAAAGCAATTTTAATGTACATTAATCCAATGTAATGTGAGCAATCAAATTTATTTCATTATTATTTGTGGATTCTCACCTGGTGTGCGTGACCCTCTCCTCTAACGACATTTTCAAAGAATTGGTCCCACCCACCAGCCACGATATGTAAAAAGGCTATCGCAGCAATGCCGAAAGCCTTTCTGTGTGTGATTGGATTTTTCTTATCCGCAAGGGAGACAACCCAAGCCGTAGATATTAATTCAGTAATTGTAAAAAACAACTGGTGGTACCACTGAGAGTAGAAGTCGTCGTTCCAGTAATTAATATAGACCCACCACGAGTAGTAATTGGAGAACAGAGCGGTTGAAAAGAGGAGCATCATAGACTGTCTTAGTCTCTGTTTGATGGCCAGTTTCGCCAAATGTTTCATTGTTTCGTAAAACACGATTACTCCAATGACGATGAGTATCCATATTTTCAACATATTCGAAGTAGCATTAAAGTACATGTGTTTGTAAGGAGCGATGCCGGATTCGTATGAGCCTGTCAAAAAATTTTGGTTTCTATAGTTGGATCTGCGATTTGCTATTTAGTAGTTTCATGCCTATTTCGACTAATATAAATTAATTTTAATTATCTTGATTCAATTTATTCTTTATCTTTTTCTAGTTTTAAGAATTAGAACTAGCCGATATAGCATAGATTTTCAAAGAACATTCTAAAAACATCCAGAGGATATTCTTATGTTCTCTGAATATTCTAAGGATGTATCTTGGATAAAATATGTTATGTAGAAGAAAATTAATCTTGATTCAACTTATTTTTCATCTTTTTCTAAGAATTAAAAAATTATAAAAAGTTCTAATTAGTTTTAGGATCCTGAAAATTAAAAAAGGATAGAGAGTAAATTCAATCGAGATTAAAATTAATCTACTTTAGTGAGAAAACAGCATAGAAATATATTTCTAGAATATTTTAGTGTTACCTTTAAAGACAGTGTCCCAGCACGAGCAGGAGCAGTACCGCTTATCCACGATCCTCGAATAATCCTGCCAGAAATAATATAAAATTGCAATCTGTAATGGTGGAATTGTTAAGGGTCCTATTATGCCCACGAATCTCGATCCGTTTGTTGCAATGTTTCTGCACAGGGTACGCTTCAGCATTTTTAATATAGCCATTTTGATTTAATAGACGTATTACAAACAGATGTATAATATATATATGTATATACTTATATACATATGTGTTTATGTATTACGAATAAACACTTGTATAATTAAACAGAGCTGAGAACGTTACCTGAAAAATAACGTCTTAACGTTACAGATGCTTTTTATTAAAAATAACTCGTTACCATTATTAGTTATTTATTTTAAAAATTATTTTAAAATTATTTTAAAAAGTAACGCATTACCATTACTAGTTATTTAATTTAAAAAGTAACGATTGATCGTTATTTTTTCGTTACTGTTGAAATTGTTGAGTTTAGCCCTCTCACGTTTGATATTAATAAAATTAAGTCATTCGATGTATTTTTACACAAAACGACGGAATCTGATAAAAATAGTTGCCGCCCTGTTCCGCGAAACGAGATTATAATTTTTAAATTTGACGATTATTCAGGTTAAGAAACCTGTCATACTGAGCATGTGCTGTAGTCACATTCTTTACAACTTAAGATAAGAAAATTTTTATTTTTAATTAATCAAAGCAGAGAATATGTGTAGACATACATTTTGCATCACAAAATATTCTTTGCTATAATTTAAATTATATAAGAAAATTTGTGCTTTTAATGATATAAAGCGGAAAATATATTTAATTTTGAGAAATTTAGTGATGTTGCAAGATTTAATTTACCGCACTCACACTTTTAAAACATTATATAATTTGTTCATTAAAATTAACTCCTTTTTTTAAACAAATTTAACCAATATTTTTGTATCATATCTTGGATTATTTGAACGAATTTCATGCCAAATTCTATCAAACAGCACATTATGCTCGTGTCACTGCTTTTCACCAGTATAACAGGTTTCCTAACCTAAATAGTCGTCAAATTAAATGATTATATCTCGTTTTATAAGGCAGAGTGACAATTGTTTTCTGCCTGATTCCATCGTTTTGTGCAAAAACACGTCGAATGAGTCTAATTTTATCAATTTTATCATTCCACGTGAGAGAACTAAATTCAACAATTTTAATTTTTCAATTTAAATTTAACATTCTTTTTAAACACTGGTGGTGTAATTAAAAGCCGCAGCACAGACTTTTGTATAACGCATATAGTGCATAAGGGAATTAATCAGTATCTTTCCTTCCCTTCTATTTCACAGGAAAAAGAGGAACTTTCTGGTTGATTCTCTTATGCACTATGTGTTATGCGTCAAAAATCTATGCTGAGATCTTAGAGCCATAGTACGAATCGCACGAATATTGCCGTAGTATCGCAGCGCCTTATGCCATTTTATGTCAGAGCCTTGCGTTACTTCACATATAGACATAACGTATAAGCAACATACAAAGAAAAATATAGCACGAACTCTTTACTATTTCTTACGCTATATTCTTTTCTGTACGGTATTTACGTTATATTTTAACAGATGACATAAAATGACATAAGGTGTTACGACAATGTTTGTGCGGTGGCCCTTAAGCTGATATTATACATTTGTCATATGATAAGGATTTTAAATTTATTGATTAACCACAGGATAAACAGATCCGACAACTTCTCTTTCTTGTCAATCAATAGACTTGAAATGTTTGGTCATACGACAAATGTAATATTAGTCTGGAATGTATTTAAGATTCACTTCGGTACTGAAAATCCATAGTATATATGTTAATGTAAATTACAATTTTTCAATACTGACAGTGATTATCGGAATGCAGCCTAAGATATAAAATATAAAATAGCAATTTAAAAAAATAAATTTTTTAGGAAATAAAATTTTTGAGAAAATAAAATGATAAAATAATTTTATAATTGCATTTATTGCATATAATAACCTTTTACTATACAATGTTAAATTATAAATACATATTTGCTTGGAATAGATGTATCATAATTCACAAGCATTAAAAAAAATTTAAATATTTTGTTCATTTGTTATAACAACACAACTTTTGCTGGGTTCAGATTTTCACCCGAGTATCACCCAAGTATTATTTCTTCCTTGTTGTTTACCGAACGTTAAATAAGGATGACGACATTCAAGGAGCATCTGGGGTGAAAATCCGAATATGCCGTTGATAACTACATAGAAATACTTCTAAAGACATTAGGTCTGTTCACATTGCTTGCACTTTTGGCACTTTTGACACTTCGCTTTCTCTCTTTTCAAAGTCAAATATATATCTATATATCTCATTTTAAGTGCAAAAATATTTCGGGATTTCATGCTACGCGAACAGACCTATTAAAGGCGAAACGTCTTTCAGCGCTAGCAATATCTAATCTGAACCATTTAATAAAAACTAGAAGTAACGATCGATCAAAGTAACGGTAAGTTCTGCCAATTTCAGCCAATTACAATGGACTACATCGTGAATGATTGAAGTAGGGCAACCTTTAATTGTAATCGTCAATAGTCTAATATGGATATAATTGACGACAGTTGACAATGAGATCTTATACTCGGAAATGCTCTGCATAATTAAAAACGCAAGCGCGTACGATCGAACATTTCCAACCCCTGCATCTTGTGATAGTTGCTCTCGCACTTGTAGATTTTGACACAGAACGCAGGAGCAAGCCTAGGAAATTTTCAGTTACACGTATATATATATGAGAGATTGTCACTTGAAGAGTTGGATATAAGGGGATACGCGCATGGATTTTGCGGGATAAGTATTGTTCGCAGGATTAATTTTGAACATCGTTCTAATTTCGATTTTGGCGAATGATTCTTGTAGAGAATTTCATAGCGCATCTTTTCTTTTGTGTTTAAACCAAATTTGTAACTTTTTTGTTTTCAAGTTATAAACGAAAAAAGTAATTTACAAGATTAAAAAATTCCATTATATTTTTGTGTTTAACTCCCGTCATATCTCAGCCAAATATGAACATTTTTCTTTTTAAAAACTTTAACGAAATAAACTTCAACATGTTTCTCGAAATATAAGACATATAAAAAGTTTTCGAAACATTTCACAGCCGAATGCCAAATTTTTCAAAATATTCCTCTCGAATTCGTAGTTTTATTCATTTGATCACAAAGGTTGTAAAGTAATATAACGATTTATGTATCAATCCGATTACGTAACGCACAATGCAAAAGCTGAATCGTTCGTTTCCGCGAAATGGAAATAGAGCTTAACTTTACCTGTTGCTAGATTCCGGCTTGTGTTATCATTTGGTAGTGTGTGGTGGGGGAAAAGTGGAAAAAGATGTCGA
>NW_017305927.1:1841236-1841643 GCF_001594115.1 Trachymyrmex septentrionalis
ACTTATCATTTGGTAGTGTGTGGTGGGGGAAAAGTGGAAAAAGATGTCGATAGCTATAGTGATAGCTGAGTATATGATCTGGCCGTATTGTTTTCGTCCAACTCAAGGAGGTAGGGACCATATTTATCTAAAGAAGAAGAAATGCTGAGTACTTGGAGGTATGGTTATAGCTATCGGCAACTCGTAAAGTATCATTAATAAAATTAGTGTGATAATTTCATATCTTATCTCTACTATTGGAAGAAAAAAAGAATAAAGGTTAATGGTTTATTTGCATAGTATGCATCCCGTAGACATGCTACCTCATGGAGTGCGTTCTACGTGTATAAATGTACCATTATACTTTCATTTTTCTCGATTGTTTTTTTCCTCCAATGATAGAGATAAGACAAGGACAGTTTTTATTG
>NW_017305927.1:1841743-1844895 GCF_001594115.1 Trachymyrmex septentrionalis
TCATAGTATGCATCCCGTAGACATGCTACCTCATGGAGTGCGTTCTACTTGTATAAATGTACCATTATACTTTCATTTTTCTCGAATGTTTTTTTCCTCCAATGATAGAGATAAGACAAGGATAGTTTTTATTGTATTCGCTAATGCATTAGAAATACGCTATTGTCACCAATTTTTATTGGCAATTATTATTGATGATACCCTAATTCTTATTTTGTAATCATAAACAATTAAAAAGTCGAGAAAGATTTTAAGAGATCTTAAGAATATTATTTTGATACATTATTAATGCCGTGGAGGCGAACAGCTCAGACCTTTGCGTTGCGCGCTACGTAATCGGATCGATATATAATTATTATTTTACATTATTTTACTTAATGTTTAAAAAGTTAAAACTTCCCAAAAAATTTCCTTAACTAATAAATAAAATTGTAGTATAGATAAAAGTTGACAATTCAAAAATTCGTAAGACAACTTTTGTGATCAAATAAATAAAACTACGAATTCGAGAAGAATATCATATAAAATTCGGCATTCGGCTGTGAAATGTGTTTCAAAAACTTTTTACATGTATACTTTCCCTATATTTCGAGAAACATTTTGAAGTTTATTTTGTTAAAATTTTAAAGAAAAATATTTATATTTGGCTGAGATATGACTCAAACATAAAAATATAAAAAATGTATAATTTTAAAACAGCTGTGTAGTGACGATCAATTCTGCTGTCGTGAAAGAGTTAATTTCGGCTTACTTTTAATTTTTGCTCCCTCACGAGCGCTCCAAACTTCGATCATATTTATTAGGCATTACCTTTGACCGTCTGTGGTGCTTCTTTATTTAATTTGATAAACGATTTAATGTAACTATGTAATTCTTATTAAAATATTATAAATAAACATATTATAATTATAATTTGCATGAACCGTATAAAACGAAAAAAATATACAAATTATTCTCAATTATTCTCAAAATGTTCTATTAAAGATTTCCGACGAAACTGGTTACGAGAATAATGTTACAAGATATCAGTATGTGTTACGAAGATTCCGACGAACTGGGGCCTGGCCATTATACCCCGTTTTTGGGCGTTGTGGAAACCGAGTTTACATAAAAGATACTCATTTGATAACAATATAGAATATGCGCAACCACTCCGACCGAGCGGCATTCATCCTGAACTAAGAAGATATTAGATAATATCAAATTAATGAGATTGTCTAATACAAAAAAGAGCAGATGGACTTGCGTTTTCAATAATAAAGTGTCTAGCAACTGGTTATTGTGCCACTATTTTCTAATGATAATTAATTTTTCCAGACAATATATTGTACAATAAATTATGCTTGTCAACGAATCCCTAATTGTGCGCGTGCGCGCGTGTGTGTGTACGCATTCCAACTTCAATTTATACTATATTTCAAAAATATTAAATATTCGGCGCACATGAGATTGTAACATTTATACAAAAATATTGGTAAGCGAAAATCTGTTTCAACTAAATATCGCTTATTTGCTCTCTATAATACACAACTCATTTGAATTTCTCATTAAAAGAGCGCCGATAAAGAAGAATATTTAGTGCGTCTGACGCATCCTCTTGAATGGGACATTCGCCCGCGGCTACTCTCTCCCTCGTTACACGTGTACGCACACTCGCGCAATTTATACACGGAAATATCAGATCGCACTTGCAGGAAGGATAAAACATTTTTTATCAAAACTCGCAATACTTTATTCAATACAGGAATGCTTGGGAAGAGCGCGCGTTCATTTCGACAACGGATTCAAGCTCAAATCGATGTAATCCGAAACTCCAAACATGATCGAGAATTACTGTTCGTGCTGTCGTCAAAGAACGTTTAGCGATTATCTTTTCAATGTAATACTCGCGGTAGAAATCTCTCGCGGACATAACACTGTAGAGGCATAGTATTATAATCTTAAATTGAATAAAATATTGCGAGTTCTTTTGATAAAAGCCATTTTATCCTTTCCGAGAGCGTATCTTGTTATCGCACGCTGTACGCCTGCGTAGAGTGATACGGCTGACGCGACGATATTTAAACTTATATAGTATTTATGAAAAACCTTGTCTCTTGCGTCGTGTCGTTATAGCAAATGACATGATCTCCTCTGCTTATTTCTCGAGCAATGTTCATTTCCTTTAATTTTAGAGGTTTTACTTTAGATTCTAAGATTTCTTCCTTCACGTCATTTAATAATAATTTAATCTCAATTTAATTTATCGTACAGCAGTATTACAAGTTATAATAAAAAACTTAGATATACAGAAAGCGCCAGTGTTAATTGCTGCTGTTGTTATAACACCCACCAGGTGTATAAAACATATATAAATGAATAAAATTAAGGATAAAGCGCAATGCAAAATATCGCATAGTGATTGCAGATAAGTTATTATGTAACAGTGCTGCACGAGTGTTTGTAGATAAAAAAGTATAACCGTACAGTAAAATGGCAATAACGTAAAATTAATTGCTTTGTTTCTCAACGCTAATCGTCGTTTGATATCACGCGGGTAATCGGACTCAAACTCAATTGGAACAATACATTCCCAAACAGAATAAGTCATGGTAACGTCAAACTGACGTTAAAATCATGTTAAAATCAATGATAAATGATATTTTGAAGTCATTTTGACATAATTTCAATATTGTAACGACTTGTTCTGCTTGGATTAATTGATTTCGCGAGAGACGCGTTAACGCAGGCGTCATCATGAAGGGTCAGCATCTTCCGTGTTAGAGAGGTATTAAATTCTTAATTGGTGTCTTAATTAATTTGCCCTTAAAATTAATGCTTGTCCTATATGAGAGCGACGTTACATAGAGCGGCATTTGACTGTATAGGAACCCGTATCCCGGGTGTCAGTTGTGAAGTTCTCCATCAATTTACAGAATTATCCGCCATATGGCACGCCACGAGAAATTTTTTCTCATTTTGTTTCTCGCACGCACGACGTTCTTCCAGTTCTATGGCAGGTATACGTAGGTATATCTTGCATATCTTGCGACTGTGTATTTACAAGAGTAACAAAGATTTTTCTTTGATATGACCGCTGTTTTCGAACTGACGATATACTTTTCCACATGATATCTTTTTCAGCGTATTATATTTTGTCGGCAGCACAATGT
>NW_017305927.1:1844995-1851755 GCF_001594115.1 Trachymyrmex septentrionalis
CTTACAAGAGTAACAAAGATTTTTCTTTGATACACACATGATATCTTTTTCAGCGTATTATATTTTGTCGGCAGCACAATGTGTACTCAGTACACATAACGTCAAAACCGTTGTGAATATATCTGAATATAAAACCAAAATATTTCAAATAGAATGTATGATAAAATGTATAACGTGTATTTTACATTTTCAGCAAACAGTGCAGTACAACGTATTCATGATTTTTCGGTTTAACTTGCGTTTTAACATTTCTACTAAACACTTTTTATGTCGATTTACATATAACGATTTTGAAAAGCGCTCATCGCTCACCTGCAGCTGTGCAAATGAAAACGTTATATTTGCGCTTGATTAATTTTTGCAGACATTCGCAGATCCGGGTTTTATTGAGCGATGATGGACATTTCATCAGCGCCAGCTCAAATAACAATGATATGGATTCAGTGTAGTTCAAAATAAATTTACGCTTTATGTATGAATGAGAAGATGAGAGGGTAATAACTGGTGCTTGGCCGCAACGTAGCAGCGATGGGTGCAGATGGGGTGTCTACTCGCCCGCAGGCAGTTTAAGCCACCGCGACCGTCGAGATATTAGGCACGCAGACAAACGCATCGACGTGTATGCGACGTGTACAATCTCTGAATCAACGCTATATACTCGTTTAAGGTATATAAAAGAGATGTCGCAAACAGTTTGTGCAGTTTAGCCGCTGGCGATCTTATAATTAACTGTTCTTGAAAAAACACCGATGAAATCGACAACAGATCGCTAATATACACACTGCTGATTTACATTGCGTGCGGATGAGGTAAGGCCTATTTCACGTCATCATGGTAATAAAGCCTGTGCTAAAAGCATTCTGCGACAAATATGCATACACAAACGTTTTAAGTTTCAAACGACGAAGGTAAACGATTATTGGACGAATATAATTGCACACCTAGAGCGGCTAATTTATTGGCGAACATTGATGCGCCGCGTTCGAAATTAATAATATGCATACAAATTCGGTCCGCTGGAATATAATTATAACTGAATGCGTATCATTATTATTTTTATTACAGGATTCCCATTACCGTTATCCACCTGATATTTCTATGAGAAACATCGTTGATGTAAAAAATGACGAAACGATATGTCATTCGGCCTAATTCATGCGATAAATTACAACGATCATTGGATTTCTAAATTAGCGTCATCAATCTCAAAAACTCTAAATTTTAGTATCTCAAAACACTAAATTTTATCCATTTTAAGTCAGCCGTTTAGAAGTATTTTATGGTGAAATGTGTCAGCGACTGTAGATGAATCGAACAAGAAAACTGTTCATATTTTTGCGCTAAAATTTATATGTTTTGTTTAGCAGGTTATAAGCTATAACATATGAGAAAATCATTTGATCTCACCGGAACCTAATTTCATATAGGATTAGCGCGGGATCCTTTGTCCTTTTTCTTTTAAACGGAATTATAACTACACATTAATCAAACTTTTATTCTATTAGGGCAGACCTGTCCAACACTGCTCGTGAGTCGAAACGCTTCCATCTCCGTCTCGGTAGAGCGGGACAGAGCGAAAATAATAAAGGATAGATGCCAATATTCCCCTGAATCCCCTACTCGTTCCCACCACGTGCAAGCTGAAATTTAGCAACGCCCTGTTAGATTAAATGGGGGAACCTTCTCCTACCTTTCATCACACTACTACATTCGATACTAGTCGTATCGCGAGTGTGTCTGCGAGTATCGCCTGCGGGAGCCATAAAGATAAAAAGATGCTCGCTAAATTAACTCGCTATTAACTGGGATGCTAGTACAGTTTAAAAATTTTGGAAAAAATTGTTTTTTTTTTTTTCAATTTTTCCGCAGATTTTCCTTTCGGTTCCTTTCCGATAGAAAAATTCATTGAAAAAATTTATGTGCGTTCGTAAGATCTGCTATATTTGCTTTTTTCTGAAAAAAAAAAAATTGTAGTTTTCTTTCTACAATTCGAAAAAAAAACGGCTTTTTTAAAACTATAGATGCTGGCACTGTCAGTACTACAGCTAACACGATGGTAAGATTCTATTTCAGCTAGGAATTCAGCAGGAAAACAAGCATCGTATGCCATCGACTTTAGGGGCTACGCACAATCAAGAAATAAAAGCAGAGAATAGGAACAGGAACAGAGAACAAGAGACTGCGCACAAAAGGAAATGGAAATAGGGAATAGAGAAGAAAAATTTTAAACTGTCAGAAATCATTTTGTAGAATACAGTTTCTGCTAGGTTGAAATTCGTATTCTCTGTTCCCTGTTCCTTTCATTGTGAGCAACTCCTAAGAATTATTATATTTCTTTTCAGAAGACGTGCTCATGATATAAAAATAATTTCGGTGGCGTACCCTGGATTTTAAGATTATATCTACACGGATTACTTACGTGAAATCTCTGTAATGTTTTTACGTGTCTTTTGTTACGTAAACAATATATACTATATAAATTATGGAGACTATATTATAAAATGTATCACTAATATGTTTTATATAATAAAGATATAAAAAGGAATTAAAAATTAAATTATAAAATAGTCTTTACGCCCACCAAGTAGAATTGTCGAATATATCTAAGGATAGGCTATAAAAATATATAAGGTGATATCTTTAGGATTATATGTTTCTTGGGATTATATTCCTATAATGCATTTTAAATATTTTAACTATGTGAGCACACACACATATTGCCATTACAAATATAAATTGTATAAGTATTATATAAGTAAAATTATATAAGTATTTATTAAATCTATAAATTATTAAATTATGTTTATTAAATTTTTCTCAGAATTTTTCATGTAACTTTTCAGAATTTCTATATAATTTTATAACTCTTTCACATTTTTTATATGAATTGGAACACTTCTCAAAAAATCTACATGTTTTCTCAGAATTTTTCATATGTATATGTTAATTATGAATAGAAGATTTCTAAGTTTTTTTGTAAGCGTAATTTCTGATGAAATGTTATAAAATCTAAAAAATTTAAAAATATTTTTCAAATTATGGTGAATGAGAAATTTTAGAATATTTCAAAATTCACTTATATGAAAAATTCTGAGAGAAGATGTAAACTGTCCGAATATTTCTGAGTATTTCTGAAAAATGTTTCAATTTATTAAAAAATTATGAGAAAACTTTTCACCAAGAGAGGATACGTATACGTAATAGTAGAAGAATGTTTATAGTTTCTATTTCCATACTGATATCGCTTTAAACTTGGGAAACCATTTCAGGACAGTAAATTTCCCTTAGATGCGTACAATTCACTCATTTTCCCCTAAACGTAGAATATTAAAATTTACGCGTAGATACACAATCCTGTGCACAACCATAATCCTGCTCGGTGGCTCGTTATTTTCTGATACGTGGTTTTTACGAGTCCACTAGATGGCAATGTTCTCACTCTTGCGAAAGAACCAGCAGCTATTAATCTCTAATTTTTAACGCGTTTCGTTTTAACGAATCAGTTACATGATAAAAAAGCTGCACAACGGTATTATAATAACGGTGTTATAATTACTATCAAGATATTATTAAAGACCGTCACCTCTGGGCATTTCCGACGATATAAAAAGGGCTCGGAGGTAATTGAAGAACGCTGACATTATCAATAATTATATATAAATTTGCTATTATTAACATAAATATTTGGCTCATGCATTATTAAATTCATGATTTTTTATTATATAAATGTTTCATAAATAAATATGCATAAAGCTATAATATCCTATAGAATATATCGCAAAAAAATTACAATTTTTTCTTTGCAGTTATCATCTCTGTTAATAATCAAACTTTGATGATGGCACTCAAATCAATTTTAAAGAAAAATCGAGTATTATTGAGTTCTAAATGTATAAATACATCTACTAAACTAATAAATCATAAAATTAATACAATATTATCAGTTTTTTAATCTTAATCACTTCAATATTTTCAAGGATGCGAACTTCCGTAAGGATGTCGGTCTTTAATAGTATCTCGTCGGTATAATTACTAACACCTCTGAGATATGACTCGAATCAGAGTCGAAACGTTTATGTAATAATGCACCGATCGAAATCAATAACTGACTTATCATGCGTAGAGTCGATGTAACAGGAGTGGAGGCATATAATTTTTACTTATTATATTTTCATATCAATCAATAAGTATCTCTTTATAGATTTTTATATTAAGACATAATAGAATAATGAACAACGAAATTTTTCTAATAATAAATTTTTATAAATATTTTTGTTTAATCTGTTAAAGCACTTACAATTAAAGCAAACGCTGAAAACCCCGAATATTATTTTTTATAATAAATTAATTTACAGGGTGAATCAGAGTCATTGAACTAACTTTTTATCCTATCATAAAATTGTCAATTTCATACCTATTGGATTATAACGTGCGTGCAGTCGATAATTTTCTCATAGGGTAAAAAGCTGGTTTAATGACTCTGATTCACACTAGATACATTATAAGTACATTAATATTCAAAATCTCATAAAAATCGAAATGCACGTGCAATATTCCAGAGAGAGAAAGAGAGGGGGGGGAAGGGAAGGAGAAAGAGAAGGGGAGACAGAGAGAGAGGGGGGAGCACAAAATTGTCGCAAAAATAACTAAAAGATGACTAAATTGTTATAAAGATTATCTTTTAGTGAAGAATACAGGCGATAAAAAAAGATCACTAAAAAAATACGGCAGATGTCGCACTGCTAGTCATCTTATTGCCTTATATCCATATAATAACTAAAGGATGACTTTCTTATATCTTTAGACAGTCAACAATGTTTGTATTATTGTTATAATTATTCCTACCTTTTATTTTTTATTTTTTATTTTAGAATTAAATAATATTATATTCGCAATAATATTAGTTAACTTATACTTTAATTGTATTATAAGTATTATTTATAAGCAGTATAATTATGTACTATACATTAATATGAATAATTAAAAAAGTGTATGAATTAATACAAAATTAATTTAGTAGACAGTATTATATAATTTATTTATAAATAATTAACACAGAAATAATAATTTATTTTATTAATGTAATAAAGGAAACACAAATGTTCACATTGATTTACATTCTTCTAAATGTAAACATAGTAAAACGCATTTTTGTTTAATTAAATTTACAAAATACGTTTTTATATTAAAAGAAAATTCGAGTATCTGTTTAGATTTCCCGTTTAGAATCTAATTTACAAAACATTACACTTCTGATCAAAATTTCCATAGATTTCCCAATCAGAATCCATAATTTTTTTGGGAAATACAACTGGATTCTAATCTGATCCCAAAAAATATTCTGCGGGTGAAATAAGAAAAAATAGTTCGTTGAGATCCTCGGAGTATCCGAAAGTGCTTCAAATAATTGGAAATAAAGACGCGTTCTCTCGCACATGTAATCAATAATTTCCTATGTTTGTTCTATACCAAATTCTACAAGTACGAGAGTAATGTATAATATCTCATATTTTCTGCCGTTAACGGCAGAGAAAAAAATAGTTCATTGAGATCCTGTACCAGTAAGTGCTCCAAATTGTTAACCCTGCCGAATGTCTTGTACGTGCGATCGATTTCAATTTAGGAGCGTTTAGGAAAATCTTCTAAACTTCTTTTTGCGTTTTGTTTTAAAAACAAGGGGCAAAATTACAGCTGAATCTCATTTATCATTGCTTGACATTAAATTTAATAACATTTTCATCGCGTAAATACAATATTCAACAAAAGATAAAGAACACTTTCAGACACATTCAGAATTGCATAATTCAGATCACTGTAACTCGGTAAAAAAATCATCAGACACAAAATAAAAATAGCAATTAAAAGCTTGAAATCTCTACTTTTGAAATAGGTAATTATTATTTTGACCTAACTGATTTTTTGGAAATTATATGGATATAATTAAATATTAAAATCTAAAAATTTTGTTCAAAATTTACGGTGTTTTATGATGTAAACTAGCATACAATCGCATACAAATGCGGTTTACAGCAGTCGAAAGAATGAATTTTTACTTCCAATTTACTCTTTATTAAGTGTTATATGATTTTTTTTCATTGAGTTATTGAACATTAAAGCAACAATGATCACAAAACTGATGAGATCTTTTGTTCTATGTATGTCACGAAAGTTAAAGTTTATTTTTTAATTTTGCACAAGACCCTCTTCAAATTAACATTATTTTAAATAAAATTTATATGTAGAAACATGATTTGAATCTTTTAAAAGTTATGGTTTTAAGCTTTAAAAGGTTTTATCAAACATCGCTTCATAATAATTTTTCGCAGAGATACATAAACTTTAAATTTTACTATTTTAACGCTAATTTTAAACGATTTTAATTTCAAGTTAGAGTAATTTTATTGACAATTATGATCATAACGAACGAAATTTTTCAAAAAGCATTTTAAAGCTCGAAATCTCTACTTTTGAAATCGGTAATGATATTTCGATCTAACTGATTTTTTTATATAGCAATACGGATACAAATGAATATATCCGTTAAATCTGAAAATTTTATACAAATTTTACAAAGATTTATAGTGTGGAATCAAAATCGCACATAGATGCGACAATTGTTACAATTTTTAAAAGAGTGAATCTTTACTTTTAATTTGTTTTTTTATTAAACATTGTACGGTTTTTTTCACTACGAGTTATTTAACATTGAAGCAGAAGTGATCGTTTTTGCTTCAACGTTTAATAACTTGGTGAAAAAAAT
>NW_017305927.1:1851855-1852761 GCF_001594115.1 Trachymyrmex septentrionalis
GTTATTTAACATTGAAGAAGTGATCGTTTTTGCTTCAACGTTTAATAACTTGGTGAAAAAAATCGTACAACGCTCAATAAAAAAGCAAATTGAAAGTAAAGATTGCCTGTCTTTCGTTGAATAGTGTATTTACGCGATGAAAAATTATTAAATTTAATAATATACAGTGAGATCCAGCTGTAATTTTATCCTTTGCTTTTAACACATCTTTTATAGTAAATATTCCATTTTTGCTAAGGTGCACTGTGGTTCCTCATTCTCCTCTACATTTCAAATAATAAATCAAAATTTGGGTGTTAAAACCATACAAAACAATTTAGGATTATCAAATTTGTTATGCTGTTATTCTTCAATAGCATGCTTCCAATATTTTACGAACGTCTCAATTCTAACACTTGAATGGTTCTTAAGTCCCAAGGGACATTCCAAGAGATTATGTGTCATTTTATCCAATGGCCAAGTGACATACGATCTTACTTTCTTTCTCTATCTTTCGTTCTTACTCTCTCACGCAGGTCGCGTGGCAGGAATTCGACCCACTTATTCACCGTTTTCATTCGCTCGAGCTACTCGTAAATCATCATAACAAAGGATGAATTCATTCAAACAGTGGCATCTTTTCCTTCCCTTCGAACTATTAAAAATAATGTAAAGCTTCTAAAATTCGATTTTGTACCTATGTCCTTGTTTTCTTTTCTCTTTCTATTCTCTTTCTTTACCTTTATTACCTTTGTTCAGAACTTCGCACAAAAAGACACGTGCCTTTTAATATTTATTTATTCTATCCATTGAGTAGTAGGCCAAGAGATAGGTGGGAACTAAATTTCTGAAAAATATATTATGAAAGTATTTGGATTAGTAGTCGCGTCCCGGCCATTTTAACCGAAATGTATTATATTTTTGCAT
>NW_017305927.1:1852861-1866041 GCF_001594115.1 Trachymyrmex septentrionalis
TATTAATAAATTAAGAAACAAAGCAATATAACATAAAATAAATATAAAAGGTAAAGTGACAGGAACAGAAAACCAGGTGAGAGAAGGCCATCTTGGGTATCGATTATATAACTTTTTCTCTAAAGCTGAAACCTGAAAAATGAAAATGTATATATAAATATACATACACACATACAAATAATTTTCACTTTTTACGTTTCCGCTTTAGAGAAAAAGTTATATGATCAATACTTTGACTCCGAAACTTAAAGAGAATGATTTCGGAAGTCTTTTGCATCCCTATTGTTCCGTGACGTAGCAAACATCGCCAATTTAATAAGTATAAATATATGACAAAAAAAGAAGATACAATATATTTCTAATTTCTTAGAAAAGAATTAAGAGTAAGTTAAATCGTGGTCAGGAAGTTAAATCGAGATCAGCCGCATGAATTGACTAATTAATAGAGAACTCTTTTGTTCGATGATTTTTTAGAATGGGGGGGGGGTGCGTTAAAAGATCTCAATCTATAGAATATTATTGTATTGCAATGCTTTGTCAGAATACCTTTGAATTATGTCACTACTGGTGTTCACAGATATTACAGACTCATACCTAGGTTGTCTAGCCGGGACATTAGGACATTCTAGCGCCTCTCTAGAGGGGGTCCAGGGTCTTTGTCATCAATTATCTCTTGGAGCAGAAAAAAAAATACTGGAAATTTATTATCGAATGTGCAATAAAATGAAGACATATGTCCTTGGAAAGTTACTTTAAGTTGTTACTATAGAAGAAAAGGCTCAATTGAATTATCATCATAATAAAATTCGAAAAGTTGAACAAATGTTGTAAGAATAAAAAAAAAAGACAACGAAAGAAAAATACAATCAGAAAAAAGCAGTACGAAAAAAAATTCCAGAAAACAATATGTTATCTACCAAAAAACAATATGTTACAGAACGAACGCAAATTTGATCGAACGGAAGCGGCGGTCACGCACCATGCTCAGTATTAGATTATCGATGCACACGTACCTTTTGTGAAAAAATTCCGGCCTGTCGGATCCCTTCCCGCTTGTATCCAGGAAAGCGGCTATTGAGGGAGAAGGTGTGATACGTTACAGCTGGTTAAACAGCTGCGGGGTGGAAGGATAACCGTGAACGCCGCGACAAATTTTGGTAGCAGTCACCAGAAGGCCGCATATGAAACCGGAGGAGCCCTTTTTTTTTCTTTCTCTTCTTGAGCATAGTTTTGAATTTATTTCTAGACCGCTCGATAAGATCGACGTATCGCCACCGAGCGCAAATAATATTATCTCAAGCGCACATTACCTTATAATTATCCGATCTTTTTAATTTAATAAAATTTAAATACAATATAATTATAAAATTTAAAACGTTAATGGAAGAACTATACGATTTTAATTCAGTTAATGATGTGAAAATTTTTCAATGTAAACTTATCTATCACATAGATAACGTAGCTTATTGCTATTTCTTTAATTTACATGACAATTCACATTCTTCTTACAACTTTATTTTTTAACTGAATGATAAAAAATTACAATGTTTTGTCACAATATTCGTTTCATGTTTCTTTATTATATGCTCGTTTTATAATATTGTTACTACTATTAGCTTAAATTCTACAAAAATAAATGCGATATTTTCATAACTTTGTATAAGCGACACGTAAAAGAAAAAAAGATGCAGTTTTTAATTAGGGTGCGTTCAGATTACCGAACCGAATATTGAACTGCAAGCCGAGCCTGCGTCCGCATTCAAAGATTCTACATTATCGAAATGAATATAGATTCACACCAAATATACACAATATGTAAGAATTTAAAGCCTATAATGATTGAAGCTGGATCTTTAATGCTTAAATAATTCAATATGAATTATATGTATATATATATATATATATACGTGCATATATGTACCATATTTATAATCATTCGAATTGTATGCCAAATTGATTTTCCGGACTTATAAACGCAATTAAACTACTGTAATAATATATCATAAATTAAATTAAATTGACAAGCAATTTTTAATTCGATGCTCAATTAGGCATCATATAGAAAGACGTTAAAGTGCTAAAAAACTGTAAATAAATTTATTGCGAAAAATATTAGCTCGGCCGGGAATCAAACCCGGATCTTTTGTATTCCGTATAAGCGTCCTAAGCCTTTAAACTACTCAAATATTTGAATGTGGACGCAGGCTCGGTTCGCGGTTCGATAATCTGGACGCACCCTTGTTATATTTTAATATTGAAACGGTCAATCTCATTACAATTGCCTAAGCGTGTAAACATTTTAGTACAATAGCTTTAAATAATAGAATTTCTATTATTTGAAATTCTACCCTGTCTTTAATAATTCGCGAGTGTACTATCTTAAGTAAGCAAAATACGCGGCGTTTCGAGTTAACGTGATTACGAATTCGCAGATATAATTGACAGTTATAATAGCAACAATAATGAGAGAAAATGTAACTTTGACGATGGAAGCAACTGTAAAAAAGCAAATGTTTCCTCTTGTTTATACGCTTTAACACGTTTCAATGATTCTTCGCGCGGGCAGTAAAAAATCAGTATTAAATTAAATTCGCGGACGTACGTACGATGGCTCGACATATTTATTGGTCAATCTTACATTGACAATTATTATTACGACAGCTTGTTTGACTTTCGAATTAACAACGTTGACTTGACGGCCGTTCTATGTATTTAACACTTCGACTCCGATAATCACGATAACGTTAAGTGCGTTCTATTTTACAACGAAAGTTTCGTTTCAACGCAAATGATTTCCGTTCGATATTTAATATGCACATAGAGTACTTTGGTAATATATTGCGCAGAATTAATAATTATTATGCATACTACATTTATAATAAAATAATAATTTAGAATTTCGTTTGTAAGAAATGAAAAATAATTTTCTTTTCGTACTTTAGAACACATGTGTTCTCTTGGTACATACAAAATAGGTACGTACAAAATAGTACTATAACAACAGCAGAGACAATTAATTATGACAGTACATTAAACTGTCATTTTCGATCTCGTAGACTACGTAATGTCTCAGTTACGTTACCATGTTGTATAATATAATCGTGTAAAAGTAGGATTATTCCGGTGACGTACAACAAGGGATGATATTCATTCATCTCGAGAGACTCGTCAGAACAAAAGTAAAACCTTAGACAAAGAACTTTATATATCGTACATGTAAATATAATAGGAGATAAATGCCAAAAAATGATTTTGGTGCTCAGTTTAAAGAACTACATAGTATATAAATTCACATGGAATATTCAAAAGATTCAGCTAGATCGTTAAAAACATTTATCTTTTATTGATTAAAAATAGAATCTGTTGAGTCATAGGATTTCAAAACGGCGCGATTTTAAGAGGGCGAAATTTAGAAAACGCCTCAATATCGATAGCCGCGTTATTATACTGCAGTAATGTAATATTACGCAGCTCTCGGTAATTATTCAGCTCTATACTCGCGTATAAATTCTGATATGAATTTCTGAAGGATCGCGTAATAGAACTATCCTCTACATTAATAGTTATTGTGCCACCTACATGCGATTGGCGACGCTAAAGAATTGGAATTCGTAATGTACACCACAGAAATATATCGTTATCAAATTTTCATCATAATTTAAAATGTACATATTGAGAAGAAGAAGATATTTTATTATTATTATCTAATTTTTATATTCAATGAATCTTGTAAGATAATTATATTTGAGGACGTTTTAGTTTATAATGATTGGAATATAAAAGACTGTAATGTAAGAACGGAGCGGAAATGGTAAAATTAATTTACACTTGCAGTGGTCGATAGGAAAATTATTTATTCAGAAATATAATAGTAATGAATTATTTGAAAGGCTCCAATATTGTAATATTTTACAAAATATAATAAAGAAAATTGCCAATGTGAGATAACACAAGGTGTTTTTTGTGAAATTAATAATGTATTCTAAAGCAATAATATAATTATTATTAGACGTTTTTTGACATCATTATTGTGTCCTCTTCGAGTGTAAAAATACCGAAAAATTCTAGATTATATAATTAGCGTCACAGTTCAATAAAATAAAAGTTGTCAGAAGTGAAAAGATATCGTTAAACTGTAAAAAGTATTCTTCGTCTGTATTATCTTCTGTCGTATCTCGATTGGATACTCAAACTAATAAGAAAGTGAAAATATGAGTATATAAGCCTCGTGCTGGATATTTTTGCCTCATTATTTTTTATTTTCATTGTTTATAACGAAAGCCTTTGTTGATCATATTGTAATAAGAAAGTCATATAATAAAATTAAATAATGATAAAACATTGGCTCAGTACTAAATTCTTAATAAAAAAATTAAGTAAACCAATAAATAATGTTTTAAGACTTACTTGAGAACAAATTAACGATGCTCTGTTTAAATTGATAAAAGACAGTGTGTATACGTTGAGATTTAAAATGAATATAAAGAGATCATAGATAAAAGAATTGTTTATGATAAGATAAGCTAATCGAAATATCTGTAATTCATATTATTGATTTATAATATATAATTGTTAATGTCACCAAAAACACCTTGTATTGGCTCACATTAGCAATTGTTCTTTATATTTTATTCAAAAGCGCTCTGAAGTTACAAATTTTATTTCCGCAAAACTGTCGGTCGAATCATCTCTATTTCATTTTCATTCTCACGAGATTACTTCTTCAGAACGAGGAGTTTTCTCTTCTATTCGATTTCTTTCTTTGTAAACACAATATCTCCGCAGGTCGCTGTTATTTACCGTTCAATTCAACGTTATACTTTTAAATAAAATATAACGTTTTATTATTATTATTTTAAATTTATAGAAATAATTGTTTAAGTATTTGGACAATATATTAAAAGAATATATTATAAATATTAAGAAAATATTTAGAAATTAAGTATAGAAATTGTATTTCATTTCAAATGCGTACTAAGGAATATAGAAAAAGATATTCTTGAAGCATCATTCTGATAATAAAATATGAATGTTTGAATGTATACGATCTTCGCAGAAAACTTGTTTACAAATAAAATTCACGTACGAGGCATGCATATGTATAATACATATATGTTGCGAGTTTGTATGCATAAATCTCTGCGAATATACGAATCTTCGTGTACACGAATGCACGTCAAGATCGATCGTCGTACTCTCGAAGTCCAGAATCCGTAACGATACAATAATAAATATTATACTTACAGATTGTCCTCGTATAAGTGGCCATCCTTTTTTGTCTCATAAACTAACAAAGATAAATATAATATTAAATTAAATGGTTCTAACTACACAACACACAAATTACCCATTTAGACAACAAAGGATATGCATAATTTTTGTAGGCCAAATTAAATATTTTTGAAATAATAAAAATTATAGGGTCCTTTCTAACAAATACAATGTATATATATGTGTGTATATATATATATATATATATATATAATACAATTATTTTACAAATTATACGAGTTATTTTGATTTACAGTTTTGTGAGCAACTAATACTCTTTCAATTTCAGCTCTGCGATGCGGTTATTGAGCTAATTCTCAATTCTCGTATTGGAGACATTCCACCCGATTTTAAAGCATAATTTTTTTTTTTTAATTTGCTGACATTTTGTAAATAAAAATATGAGACACGTTTCATGAATAATAAAAGTTGATTATTAAATAAAAATCATAAAATTCTTCACAAATTAGTTAAAAATTATATTTCATATTTATTATTTTTACGTATTAATTCACGTTTATTATTTTTATTTAAAGAAGGATAATTCATAATCATGTCTTTAATTTGGAATAATATTTAGGACGCGTTATAAAATGGGACGGAAGGTTAAAATTATCTCTCCTAATATTAGACAATTGATCATTTTAATATACATTTTAAATGAATTAGACGTAAATATAAATAAATTTATATTGACAAAAAATTTATATAAATCAACGTAAATAACTTTTATTGAATGCATTGATAAAAGGACCGAAAGATATATACATTTTAATTTGTTACAGCATTTGTTAAGGATCAGAATTTATATCTCGAAATAAAATTGACTGTTTTGCAGCCGTAGTTCCATTTAAAGTCCGCGTCATCGATAGAGATCGGCAGTTGATTTGCCAAACTTGATTTACCGATTCTATAAACGCAGCATTTAAACGGCATCGCCATACAAACACCCGCTTGACACACGGAAAATTTCGAGATTTATGACTTTTGCACGCGGAATCGCCGCCGCAAAGCTCGCACCATTCACTTCGCGAGCTTCTCTTCTCGCGCGATGTAATTCCTTCTCTTTCTTCCACTTGCACATCAACAGTCTCCATGTGCGGCGCTTTGTGAAAGCGAAAAAAAACAAGACAAAGGAATAAGGAAGTCGTATTTCCTACCAGGTGGAAGGTCCCTTTGAGAATACCGCGATCATGCGTCGTATTTCAATTTGAATTTAGTAAACATCGTTCCACCTTCTAATCACGTTTATGTAGAAGACTTACCTGCCGTAAAATAACAAGCGATCTTACGCGGAATTACCGCATATTTCGTTCACTGACACAGTGACTTTATGATGTGAGTTCTAGATTAAACGCGGAATTAAGATTCTCATCAAGAAATAGACATTAAATAAACTTTTCAAAACATCAGATTGTCGAAAAAAAATTCATTAATTTTTTTATTATGATACAAAAGGAAAAAATTGAGGGAAAAATATTATATATTGAGTAAAAAATATATCAAACTATTAATATAAACATTTATAAAATGAAATTCGACCAATATTTTGTTCTTCCACAAATAATAAATTCTTTTTCTATTTCTAAGAAACAATATGTTTTTCAAAAAACTTCCATCATCCGTGAAAAAAAATTTACTGAATTTTATTAAATATTAGTTTGAAGTAACAAAATATTTACTGAATGTGAATTTAATTTAATTATTATAATTTTTTATTTTAAATAAATGTTTATTTACTGTAAGTAAATATTTTGTTATTATTTAAACAAATATTTAACAAAATTTAGTAAATTTTTTTTCAATATTAGTTTTTAAAAATTTTGTTTTCTTTTATAGGGTGGCTTTGAACGTTTCAAAGACTTCGAGATTTTATAGAAATTTAATTCTGAAAAAAGTTTCCTATAAATATGGTTGAAAAATGCTTCCTTAAAAAGTTATCGCTCTCTGAAAAATCTCTGAAATCACGGTTATCCTATTCATTTTTACAAATATCAGAGAACATATGTGCTTTTTAACAAAAAGTGCTTTTAACCAAAACAAGATTTGTAGAGAATTAAATTATCGCGCAATTAAATTAAAGCGCATTTCCTGATTGTAAAAATGTACAATAATAATGTGATTTCAGAGGTTTTGTAAGCGCTAAATTTTTAAGGAAGCATTTTTCGACCCACGTTTATAGAAAACTTTTTGTTCAAAATTAAATTTCCTATAAAATGTCAACGTTCGGGGCCGTCCTGTACACTATCGAAAAATTACACTAATTTAATGCTTTCTATTTCTCAACATCTGAATAGTGATTCTTATGTACTCCGTAAAAGAAAAACAATTGTTTAATATTATAAAGTTTTTAAAAAATAAAATCCTTTATTCCTCGGTGATGGAACTTGTTTAACTTTACATTCTTTTTCAGCTAAAATGTATCAAAATCATTATTATTATATTGAAAGACAGAAATCTTGTAAATCAGTTTTTTTTTATTTTTACTGACTATGTCAGGTCTATAATTAATTTCTTTCTATTTGATTATTATTATTTGCTAGTTTAATTTCTTATAATTGTACTTTCTTTTTTTTATAGTTTTATTTTTTTTTTGTTTCTTTAATTTTTTCATTAATAAACGAAAGTATAGCTGTAAAGAATAATTTTATTGCTATCACGCAGTGATGTCAATGAACTTCCTTCTGATTATATAAATGAACAGTCATTTCTCGTGTGCTGTAACAGGCTAATCTTTCATCAGATTAAAGGAAATCTAGGCTGTCATACTAACAGGAATGATTTGCAATAGATCAACAGTAATTTCAAAGGTAAGGTAGAAGATGCGTGTTTCCGACGTGCAATTCTGATCGCACTAGGATTCAACACTGTTGATTCTACAGTTTATATCGAGAAACTAGTTGTTAACTCTTACGATCTTGTTACTGCAAAATGGCGCCGTTAAGGCATCAAACTCTTTCGAAGAATGGCTATTGACGAATGATCCGGAAGAAACGCGAAAATCAGCGGGACGAGGAAAATTATCTTCGAGAGAAGGTGTTCAAGCTGTTAAGATGATGCAGTGAGAAAATACCGGAGGCTAGAAAAGATAAGATTGGTGTTCATCTTCGGCGCGAATAGAATCGAAACACCCACGTCTTGACATTCACCGTCCGGCATCGTCGTAGTAAGAAGTAGTGGGGCTTGTCAGCCCGCCTTCAGTCACGCCTACACCTTACCGTGTTCAATTTTTGCAGCTGCTTGTGGTAGGCAAGACAGTTGCAACGTCAAGGCTGGAAGGGGAAAGTAGGCAGGGGTAAAATTGCTGCGTCGGATAATTGCTGTGCTGCATACGACACACTGCCAATTGCTATTCTGCGCCGTTGACGACATTTCGCCTCGCGATGTAGTATAGTTTCGCTATAGCATCAGATACGATGTATTACTCTCGTATATATTTGAAGTCATCTATTAGAAAAATACCGTATCACTAATACATAATATGTTACTGGTACATAATATGTTACGTGTTTTAGGATTGAAGATTATCGCAATGTTACAAAAGATAAAAACCGTGCAGTCATTTACAATAATGAACTAAGGCTAAAGACATAAAATATAAATCATGCATGTAATCAGTTCGTTGTTGTAGTAATAAATCAAAATAAATCAATATAGAGGCCTAAAACAAGCAAATAGGAAAGATATAAAGTTAGAAATAAATGTATCAAACAACTAACATAATAAAATGTAAGTATCATAAATCGTGGGATGAATTTCAATTTAACTGAAATCTTCTTAGCCACAAATTTACATAATTATCAGATTGTTCATAACGCAAAACTAATAATTTAAAGTGAAATAAATAACATAAAGTAATATGTAGAAAGTGAACTGTGAGCTACTATAAACAAAGTCAAAAAATAAAAAATTATATAAATTCAGTGCATTTCAAGTGATTTGGGGAGCACGCAGGGATTTGTTGGGTTCATCTTTTTTCTTACTCAATTTTACTTACTGAATTAAAAAATCGTAGTTAAAAATGTCTTAAATGTCTCTACTCGGGAAATATTTTTTTTTCACATCTTGAACAAGAAAAAACGATTGATTTTATCACTTTGTTGAACCATATCTGCGAATTTCTCTTTGTTTTTGTATAAAAATCGTTTCTTTATTAAAATAAAATATTATTGAAGTCATGACTTTTATTTGCATTGTACAGGATGAACATTTTAATCAATACAGTCAAATATTTAAATATAAAAAGAGAACAGTTGTCTACTCAACGCAATGTGGTAGAAAAATTTTAATAGGATCGCTTCAGTGTTTTCACTAAAATTAGCCAAGATAAAAACGTAAGAAGAAAATTGCCAATGCAGAAGTTTAAACTGAATCTATACATAGATGTAACTGAATAAAAGTGTAGAATATGACTATCTATAACTATATACAGGGAGTCATTTTAATTTTACTAGGCAAATACCACGAAAAATATGAAAGATATGGAAAAATGTTTAAGACAAAAGTTGTATGGTTTAGAGAGGGACATAAGGTAGTATCGCTAACAAATCTTATTTTACTCGTTCATTCGGTCGTTGGAAATCGAATTTCGTTGCTGTGCAAACGTCGAGCGCTTCTTATTTATATTCTTGTTCGTCATTAGTACCGTTTAACCTTGGATAGTCATTTGAAAGTTACACAAAGATTACTTTCGATTTCTTAAATAGAAACTTCCATTTTTTATTGCATAATCTTGTAGCTAAACTCAAGAGTTTTTCAAAATACTATAATAAAATATGTTTTTATTAAATACTTTTCAAGTTATAAAGCTAGAAAGTTACAGTACCGTCGGTATTAGCATTAAAGTTAAAGTGTCCGACCGACGGCTAAAACTTCTTGAATGTTGTTCAGGATCATGACCTAAATAACATTTGTCATGATCAAGGCCATTGGAGGTTGTTTCTCTTGTTTTTATTTTTTGCATGTAAAAATTCATTTTTACGTAAAAGTTAGCTCCAATTTTTAGACTCTTGTATTGATTTATTTCGATTTAGTTTGATTTAGACAAACTTTATATAAAATCGATATTCGCAGATCCACTAGATACCTGAATATATTTTTTAACTATGTTATAAAAAATTGTTTATAACAAATGTTTTTCACAATTTTAACTAATTTTGAAATATATAACGTTATTCTTCCAATTTTTTAACTTCACAATGAAAAAAATTTTGTTTAATTATGTTAACTTTAAACAAAAATATATTAATTTAAAGTATACTAGACACGCATTGCAATTAAGGAAATTTTAGAGCTAATACCAAATTAAGGTTACTCTCAATTAAGATTAATTACTCTCAGACAGATTTTTCAAGATTTATAAGGTTTCGTGCATGGTTCTTGCACAATTGTTGCTTCTGAAGCCGTAAGTTAGCCGTTGTTAGAGCTACAAAAACGAGAGCAGCAAAAACAGCATCTGCTACGAAAATCGATGTCAAAAAATATAATTACCTGCGAGCTAACTTAGTTTAGCCAGGTAAGGAAATTCTATTTAAAAGGACAGCTGTAATTTATTATCTTAAGAAGAAAAGTATCTGAGAAAAAACATTTTTAAGGTTTTTTTTTCAGATACTTTTCTTCAAGGTTTTTTTACTAGTCAAGCACACAGGTAGTAAGAATAATCAGCTTCGATCTCAGTAACATTTTGCGATAAAACGAAAAACTAACCATACAATTTTTAGTAATTTAAATCTGCAACATAACAATTATTAAATATAAATTATTAAATATAAATTATTAAGTAAATGTAGCAATTAACCGCATTTTTATGAAAATAAATCTGAGAAACAAAAACAACTATTCAATTTTTAATGGTTTCGGCAATACAATATAACTGTTCAAATTTTTGCTTTCAAAAACGGACTCCCTGGAATGATGGCAGAGTCTCTGGAATGTGTCTCTTAAAAGGGACAGTAGTTCGTTTTTTATGACATTTATATTTGAATACTTTCAAATATATGGATAATAAATTAAGTTGTCCTTAGAGATTATAAATTGAAGACGATCTTATTGTTACAAACAAAAGATTTTTTGTATTTTCAAGGATTGTTAACATCGACGTTTAAGCTTACAATTTATTCCTTATGCCTTTAGAAAAAAATTGAAGAACATAATTCTTACTACGCAATTTATTTAAAAGAATTTAAATAAAATAATTTTTTAATAAAAATATATATATTTACAAGCATTTATAAACGCTAATTAAAAGCATGATATTACTCTCGTCAATCCTGTCAATGTTACATATGGATGACGAATAAGTTTGACAAATACTTTTCATTTAAATTAAGATAAATAATCTTATTTTCGAAGATTTAAAGAGATTGTAAGGCAAATGCAATATGTTAAGAATTATTTGAAAAAAATTACAGATTATATTAAATTGCATTTAAAGTATAATATAAAAAAATTTAGAAACAGTTTTGAATCGAAAGTTATTTCAATATAAAGTAATATTTTTTAAATTTGTACTCTAACAGAAATATATGGAAATGTATTATAAAATAATAATAAAAATCTCAATTTTTTACATAAGTACTTTATAAATATTTTGTAAAGTTACATCGAGATGCAGACATTAATTGTAAATAAACAAGACATCCTATGCGAGGGGGAAAAATATACGACATACGTTCTAGCATATCCGATAATAATCGATTTATAAACAATGATACTTAAAATAACTTTATAATCAATTTATATTTAAGAAAACGTTTTAAGGAGTGAAATCATCTCTCATGTATAAACCGTTTTGGGCCACAACTAAAATTTATCTTTTTATGTACCTTATATATATTATTTTTATATATATATACACACACATACACAAAGTTTTATTAAAATCAGAATTTAACTTTGCGTGGTTTCCTTATAGACTATTAATTTTGTTATATTATTATTAACAACTAAGATATTCAAAATAATGTATACATATATTCCAGCTTTAAAATAAAAAATACTCTGTAACTTTATATGCGATTACTATAATCATTGCAATCGTCTATGTATAATACGGGACTCTTTTATACTTATTTTGAAATATTCTCGTAAATAGTCTTCGTTATTCAGCGCAAGATTACTCTCGTATCATTAAGGGAAGATACATTTCTTTGACGAACCCCTATATCCTCGCAAAGCGCTCGGAAAAGAGCGTCAGGATCGGACGATCTTGACAGATTGGTATATATTGGCAACGCCCCTCGTCTATAGTTGCTCATCTTGCCAGCGTACTGTTCTCAATGCGATCTACTTAACGATCGAGACGAGGCGATATTAACGAAGACAAAAAGCTCCGATCGGCGAAGAGGCTCGTAAACGGATTTTCTGCCGACTGCAACTTCTCGGAAATCACCTGGACGGCTTCCATCGGCGAGATCGCATCTTACCGTCGGCGTTTCTTCTGCCGTCGGCATCCTTCCAGAATTTTTACCCCTGTCTCCGCGCCGACCGTTTTCTCCCTGTTAATATTTTTCCCAGTTCTATTCGCTGAATCGATAGAACGAAAGATCGCACGGTAACAACAAGATATCTCGTTGATGAAAAGTGAAACCGCTTCTGTATTGTTGAGAACGTGGGAATCGAGATTAAAATAAAAAGATATTCTTCGGTACATTTTTTTTTTTACTTTATGTTTTTATTAACGCTCAGACTTTATCGTTTCGCTACAATTGTCATAATTTAACTATAATTTATATACAACTTATACTTAATCAGTGTCAACTATTATATAAATATTTTTTGGTAGAACTGTAAACAATATATATATTTAGAAATTAATTACATAAATGATAAATATAATTAGATATTATTACTAATTATAATATAGTAGTAATAATTATAAAAATGTAGCTCCTAGTAATAATTATTTTAC
>NW_017305927.1:1866141-1874088 GCF_001594115.1 Trachymyrmex septentrionalis
TATATTATATATATATAAATCTTGCGCAATTGTTAAAGAATGCGAGGCGCCAAATTAGTGAATTTAAAATTATCGGGAGTGACAAATTAATCTCACTTGTCTTCGGTGAAAAGGCATGAGAGGAAGTGGGTGGTAGATGCAAACCGAGGGGCAATATCAGAAACCCGTGAAATTCTGATAATCCACGCCACGATGGCTTCGGCATTCCCACAAATCTCGATGATCCTGTTTCGCAGCCGATCGCTTGTATATCGTGATCCCCGTCGGACGTATTGTGCGGTCGCAAAAATGTATATTGCCTGTCGCGGCGAGAGATTGAAGCGTTTCTTGCAAGGAATCTAACGAAGCATAAGCGCGCCTTTTTGGTCTCGGTCTGTATCGCTTGTTCTTGCTACGAAACTTTTCGCCACCCAACGGTCCCACGCTAACATTGTTTCTTCTGCGCTAATGTTGATCGAATCTTTTTCCCTTCTGTGGAAAAAATTTATTTTTCAAAGGTGAAGAAATGGAAAATTTTGTAAATTTTCAAAATGTATGAAAAACGAAAAATTGGTAGAAGGCAGAATGTATTGAAAAGTTTTAAATGTAATTGTAATATTTGTGATGCGTCAATAAAAAAAAGAACCCTTGTTGTAAATTCTGGGGAAAAATGAAAAAAATTGTTTCAGGTACGGTAGCAAAATTTTTTACGCTTCAGTTTTATTACGTCGTGCGAAGTTGTCACTTTTGAACAGAAGTTGTTCCTTTTTTATACCAATAGCGGTGAGTCTGCCCAACAGTACTCGACAATGAGAATTATGGATAATGATATATTTATGACTACATGTTTATGATTTGACGATTTTACGATTTCGAGGTCGATATTTGCTACATGTGTCATTGGCTACATGTGTCATTGACTAGAAACGCCACCCCGCAGACTGCGCTGAAAAGAAAGAATAGTAGAAAACGAAGAATAGTAGAAGTGCCTGTCACATAGAGACATCATGGGAAACTTTCGGTCGTATTTCTTTTTTTCATTTTTTTTTTTCTTTCTAAGGAGAAGTTAAATGTATTATTGCATTTAAACTTTTCCTAATAAAAAGAATTTTTTTGTTAAAGGAATGGAAATGCCTACGCATATCTGTCACCTTTTCCCAGGAAAAGACGGCGGGTTATGTAGGGTGAGCACCCACTAAAACTTCCTCCAATATCAACTATCAGGCCTTATCGAATTGTCCATGGAAACGCATACAGCATATTTGCAGAATCACCCCAAGCCTGTTGACTGCAATCAATGACTGCAATCGATATCCTAAACTCTCACAGCCCATAGTCCATGATAGGCTGCCTAATATATACTTGTATTACCTTACTCCTTCTCGGTGTAATGAGGAAATAGAGTTGGGTTATGTATTTTTATATATAGCTGCTGAAAATAAATGTAAGGTTAAAAAAGTTTTATAATACAGATTTAAAAAAATCAAGAACATTATTTTTGAAAAAAAAACTATATCTAAACAATTTACAATTTTCTTCTTTTTTACTTTACGGAATAATGAATAAAAAAAGAATTCAGGTACCGAGAAACAGAAAGCTTATAAATCGTATTTTCAATAAATTTTATTATTTTAATATATTAATTAAAATTATAGATAAATAATAAAAGAGAAAATTTATATCATCACGTTTATTTTTATATATTGTAAAAAATATTTAAACTTTTTTTATAGTTATATGTTATCAAGTCGTGTAATATAAAATGTTAGCTTTTTTATTAATCATTAGGTAGTTACACTGAAAGAATATCTGACTATCAACTTTTTGACTATGTTATCTTCTAGTCTAACTTTTATATCTTCCTTAGTATTCTCCTACTGTTGTTTTTCAAAAGTTTAGGTTACTGTAACTTTTACACTTTGTGTTTATCGAAAATTTTCATCATGGTGTCGAGCAATTAAGAACAATTTTTTTGTACTAGCTTAAACTGAGTCATAATATGACTATTGCCCCTCGTAATATTAGCTTTGCGCACAGAGATGATACGATTAATAAATGGATCATTCAGAGATGGTTAAAAAAATTTCGTTTCGGAGATGAGAATCTAAAGAATCAGCCTCGCGGAAAATCACCAATTCTTGTGGATAATGATCACCTTTTAGCATTAGTCAAGAATAATTTTTATTTTTTCCTAAAAAATCCGACATTTTATCTTATACCTATCACAAAATTCATGCTATATACTTGTTGAGAAACAAAAAGTTTATCGTTATATCGTATAAGCGAAAATCATATTTGGTTAAAGTGTCTGTAGTGGCTGTAGTGCCTAATAATTTTTTTTGGTAAAAAAAAATATCATTCGCTTTGATCAAATATGGCTCTCTTCTTCGCGTATCTATTTGTGTACTTAAATTGATTTTTGAATTTATTATTCATACAATTAATTCATTTGTTTTTAAAATATTCTATTGAGCTGTTACTAATATCAATTAACATCATTTGACGAACATCATTAATAATTAGCGGCGAGAAACCAATCAACAATTAACCGGATATAATTTGCAACGCGGTGGCTTACTAACATACGTCCATCATTCGCATGTAAAAGTCATGCGTTATATCGTGGCTGACTTTATACGTGCCTTTCCATCGATTAGACGTCATTACAGCGAATAACAACGTAATTAAGCGTTTTTGCGTCACATTGTTGCATTTTCGTACGTCTATGTCTCGTAATGCGATCTTCGCGGTATTACAGCTATATACATAAAGGCACATGTGATTTAACGCGATAATAATTATTATAAATATATATTTACACTTCCTTGTACGTTTACACATTACAAGAGACGGCAAAGTTTCTTGAACAAGTTTATGATTAACACCGTCATTCGACAAGTTATAATCAATTAATGAGAATCGTACGTCTTTCTTCTTTTTCATTTAAGAGATTTTTGAAAATTTTTTTTCTCATAAAGATTACGGATTTTTCTCCTAAAGAATTAGAATTGTTTTTATTGAAAGAAATGTGTCAAATGATCGAAAATAAGCGCGCCGTTCGATAAAGCAAGGATGTGTCGCGTTGTTCGAATCTTCGATCACCGTTTCTCACTTCGCGATCACTATTCTATTCTAATCTTAACTCCGTTTAGTCACGCATCTCTTTTTTTATCGCGATAGCCTTGCATTTATATCGAACACTTTTTTGTCAGGCTGTCAACGATATTGCGATGCTACTCTTTGATCTCCTCTCGGTCCAAAACTTTCTGATAAAAATTTCTTTAAATAGCAATCAAATAAAAGTAGAAATAAGTCAATATAAAGTAATTAAAAAATAGTCGTCAACTATCATCAAGTACAAGTTCTTTGCGCCTCCTTTCAAATACAGCTTCTCTTAATGAAGCGACAACGAGAAGATACTAGTGTTCTGTATAAATCAGGTAAAGAAATTGATTATTTGAACGGATGTAATTTCGAGAGAAAATCAATTAGAAATCAATTAGAAATGGATTATAGAATTATCGTGTGGTAAGACTGAAAGTCTACACTGCAGCTAAAAGTTCTCATTGCACTGTTACTATTTCTTGCTTCGACACGGTTTAGATTTTCATCTAGAAAAATCCTTGAACCCGTCTTGTTCGAAGACTGTATATATAATTATTAATTATATACAAGTCCGTCTCTTATCGAGGAATCGAATCGAGAAAAGGCCCGGTTGCAGTCGCTATGCGAAAGCTTGTCGATTCTTGAGTTCCGCGGCGGTAGGTCTCGATGCGAGCTCTCTTTCCTCTCATGCTCTCGCACGAGCGAGACTGTTGCCATAATGCCGCATCGGAGTTCCTCGACTCAAACATCAACAGCCTTGTACACATAATAACCAAGTGGTAATATCGTTTCTGCGGCGAGCAATGCCTCTTACTTGGCTGCCAGTAATCGATTCGAGCAAGCGGCAAAAGTGTTCAACCATTTTACAAGATGATACACTTCATGTTGATTTTACATTTTAATCTTTATTGATAAGTGATGGGATCTATGTAAGATTTATTTAAATAAAAATATCTCTTTGAGTAAATTGATGATTTGCGAGGGAATCTTTATAACTTTATACAAACCTGCGTTGATTGATTCTTAGTTTATTTCACTAACAATAAATATTCTGTCAATAATAAAAGAGAGAACTAAAACTTCATGCACGCCATCATCATAGATTCTATATATTTTACTAGACTGCTAACTCCTTGTACACAAATTTATATAAAATAGATCTGGAATATATAATAGTATTAGTGGTTCTGCACACGCATAGGCATAATAAATCCTGAAAAAATGCAATATGGACCAACAGACGTGCAGATGTGCATCATAAGGAATTTTTTCGGTGCATGTATGCATAAGAATTGAAGACACTTTTAAAAAAGTAGCAGTTTGATAGTACATATAAAAGTTTATGAATGCCATACATTAACTTAACTTTGTTCTTAAGCACGTCAATTCTGATGAATAAATGTTAACGTATGATAGTAAAAGGGAATGTATCGATTCGCGATTCGCCGGATCAAAACTATCGCTATCAAATTTACGCCATACAGCGTATTATTGCATGGTATTTAATATGAACCGTAGGTAGCTCATAATTTCGCGTGCACGCGAGAACGGATCGATCGCAATCGAGTGCTCCCGGGCACATTGATGACTTTTACTTTTTTTCAAGAAATCACGTAGCACAGGAATACCATCGCTGTGTGAAAGTAAGGCGAGTCGATGTAAAGATTAAAATTTAAAAAATTCAGAAAAAAATTATATTTTTAATTCGGGATAATTAAGCTCTGGAAATTTTCCACTTTGTTCCTCGCCAGAATTTCTCGCAGAGTTATATTCATTTGTTCTTCACTCGAATTTTGCAAAATACAATACTGACATTGCTGAGAGAGAAATATTTGGTATCAGTGACTATAAAATGTGGTATGGTGAAATATTATAATTATAATTATATGTTATTATTATTAAAAGTAGAATTATTATTATTAATCGTTGGGAGATACCACTGCTTTGTCACGCTGAGTATCGTGAAAAATATCGCATAAAAACGAATACATCATAATAATTTTTTTCAATCAGAACGCCGAACATCAAGGAACATAATGGTGTCAAACAAATGTGTATTTTCATTAATAAAAACGTTATTGTATTGAAAAATGAAAAAAAAATCCAGTGTTAGCCACACTAAAGGCTGATGTTCATAGTCGGTTCTTATATTTGAGATCATCTTAAGTATACAGTCTTAAAAGTTGTTATAAACTAATCACAGAGCCGTATTAGCTTCTTAAGAACTTTTTAAAACTTAAGACGGTTTTGAAATAAGAGAGGAAGAGGGAAAGGGAAAAGGAGAGAGTGAGAGAGAGAGAGAGAGAGAGAGAGAGGGGGAGAGTATAAATACTGACTTTAAGAGTACCGCCGAAAGACTAACATTATAACAGTAATGATCATAAAAGTAACAAAAATTATATACCAGTAACATAATATACTATAAAAATAAAGCTAACTACACTATTGTATTTTATCTTGCAATTATAGTCACACACACACACACACACACACACACAAATATATTACTTTTAGAGTGTCTTCTTATTTTATTCTATTCTTTTTGGCTAAACTTTTGCACCAGTTCATCTTTCTTTCTTTTCTCTCCAGAAGGAAAAAGAGGAAGAAAGATAAACTGGCGCAAAAGTCTAATAAAAAAAACAGGCCTATTGTTGCTTCGTAAAGCAAAGCCATATTTGAAACGAGGCGCAATGAGCCACTTGACGACAGTCGATGGTTATTTTTAAATTACTCACACGATACGGAAAACGTAATTTGCATATTTTTTCATTTAAACGCCTCCATCAAACGTTTTTGTCGTCGTTATTATACGTGACGCAATTTTATCGATCGGCGCGAAAAATAGGAGGACGCGCGAGAGGGAAAAAAACGTAGAAACGTCAACGAAGAAATGTCAAAAGTGCCGCGCGCGAGGATTTAACTCGCAGCAAGCCAGGCAAGCAATCCCGAGGACTATTCTTACATCACTGTCATTATCCTGTGAGTAATAATAGCGAGACAATCTCTCTTTCGTTGACGTTTTTCTCCTGAAAGGCGCGATTGCGTGGTGTTCATTAAGAGTCACGAGGACGCGAGGACGTGATTTCCGCGTTGAGATTCCTCGGCAATTGTGTGCGTCGAAGAATAATTCAATTCACCGAGCATGCGTTTTCTCCGTTCACCATCGACATCAGCGAGGGGGAATTACCGCGCGTATTTTGCGACAAATGCTGGAAAGCATATTCGTGCTTATTTCTTATATTTTGTCGAAGTAAGAAGTGCCGGGTAGAAAGCGCAATCGAACGTCGGTACGTTACTCCTTGAATCCCATAAACTGGCTCGAGAGGAGCAAAAGCGGCGGCATCAGCGAAGGAAGAAACGACGATGCGGGAATTCGAGTCATTACGGGGCGAGAGAATGTAAAACACTCGCTGCAGGGCAACATATGACATCCGGATCACAATGACGCCTCCCATCGCGGAATGCTCTTCATCATCCTAGTCGCCGCCGCGGGTTGCCGCGGTAGCAGCGATCTCATTCACGAGGCGAGATCGAGGAATTCTTTTCGGACAAGCAGCCGTCCGGATACGACGAGGTTCTAATAAGATCAAAAAGAACGATCGAGAGAGAGAGAGAGAGAGAGAGGGGGGGGGGCTCGATGTAATTTTGTTGCTGCATTGTCGAGCGACGATTCCGGGAGCAGCACTTCTCGCTTTTTCATGTCGGCCTCAACGACTAAACGAACCCCGCTACCGTTTTCTAGAATGACTCGAATCATCTTCTCTTACCCGCCGGCTACCAGACTAACGCGAACGAACCAGCCAATTCGTTCCTCTCGATTTGTACATTGAATTTGTGGCTCTAAAAACGAAATGGGACCGAAAAATAGAAGTTGCGAAAATGATCTACCTTGATATCAATTAATGTAGATTTAACGTAACGTTTATTTATTTATGAATTATTAAATAGAGGGATCCCTGGAAGATTGATGCATTCAATATATTTTTTTTTTATTTTACAGGAAAAAACCTGTAGCATGTACCATAAGCAACATTTTTCTATTAAAACATTACTTTTCATAAAAATGATAGTCGCAACGTTTTTCAAGGAAACCTTTTCAATTTTACCCGTAGAGTATCTCTGTAAATGTGCTTTTTTGTCATTTTATTTTATTTATTTTTGTTTATTGTATTACTTTCTTCTTTATATTTATTTTTATTATTTTTATATGTACTGCCTTGGACTTGATTAAATATTGCTCATCTACATTCTTTTCATTTATCTAAAATTCTTTTCGTCTTATCTCTGTCGTTTCCTGTTGATTATCAGCATTATATATAAAGAATTTCTAAAGTGAAGGATAACTTCTTTATCCTTAATATGGCAATTGAGGTATACTGCAAATGCCATAAATCAATTTTTAAGCTAAAACGTTATACAATATACCTAAAAATTAGAAAAATAATAAGACGCCTAATATTTTTACCCAAAGCTGATATTCTTAGAGAGCTTGTACAGTGATAAATGTCTCTAGCTTTCTATCTAATCCTTTATTCTATATCTCATAATTCCGCTGTAGCATTCTTTTATCATCTATGCACTTTGCATATCACTTATTACACTTTTCCGATAACACTTTTCCGTTAATTGCTTAATTACTGAAAACGGCGCTATTTCCTCGTCTTTCTACTGTTCTCTTCGGCGAACTGGTAATCAAATCTCAATTACCCTCCCGATCGCGGGACCGACATCGATTTCTGGCGGCCGGTGGCATTCTAATTTCGTGGCTGTCCGTCGGCGGATCCTTTGCCGCTCATATGGTTCGCCGTCACACACGCGTGTACAGCAGCGGGAACCTGCCAGCCCCTCCCTCCCCCCCCCCCG
>NW_017305927.1:1874188-1902661 GCF_001594115.1 Trachymyrmex septentrionalis
TTATTTAATGCACGTCGACCGGTCTCGGATGCATTTATCATACAGCCGCCCGGCTCGATGATGCGTTCCGTCGGCTTCCGTCGCGTGTGTGAGAAAAGTTGCACGCGCGCGTGTATTGCGACGTGTCCTTATCTTCTTACACGTACGTAAGTAACGTGCACGCGCGACGGCGACTCTGGACGGCGAGTAGCCGCGGGCCGGTTGGTTTCACGCGTGGACAATGGCGGCCGTCACGCTGAAACGTGCGCTGCTACTGTCTTACGCCTCTGTCTACAGTCAGTCGCACGTACAACATACGCGACACCTTCGGCCTCGATCCTCCCTCTTCGCTTTCCTATACAGCAGAATGTCCAGGTCATCTTTTCGAGACCATTCGGCCGTTTAAAGTCGAGAGACTTGTAGATAGATTCTTTTATTTCTTTTATTTCTCTTCTTTACAATATGCATACGAAATAATACGCTGTTTGGCTGTTTACGCTGAACAGTATATAATAATTTAGCTATAGATATGTATATGTATCTATAGCTGACCTGTGGATCTGAAAATATAATTTTGTTATATCGAAATAATTATGAAGAACGCTCAAGCTATTTGCTAGAATATTAAACTTTTGGCGGCATTAACGCATCGGCTTAAGCATTCCACATAATTATTTTAATAGTCCAACAAAATTATTTTTAGATCTCCATCTAGCTAAAATTTTAGATATATCTGCAAAATCGTTCTGTCCATGAATGAAATTTTCGTATCCTGATGTATCATGTTCGCAAACCAAAAGAGAGAATTTGTTGATTATTTTTGATTTCTAACATCTCGATTTCCGAAGAGACTTTAATGATAAGATCGAATAAATTTCATTCCAATCTAGATATCTTCACGGTTTTTTGGAGTATCTTCCATCGGCCCAAGCTTTCGTCGGATTATCCTTGGTGACGGGGAAAAAAAAAGATTAATTTGCGAGATATCGATTTCACATGAACGCAATTATAATATTAACAACAGTGAGCGTCACGCTGAGATCGGCGTGTATAATATTATCTCGCATCACACAGAGCACCGCGCCGCGTTTAATTTGCAGCGAGAGGTCTTCACTCTCTTCCGCCCGTTTCTACGATTCCTAAGATGAATTACCTGCAAAATTTTCTTACGTGTATAAAACCTAAGGCTCTTTGTTACTCGCCCGCATTGCGCCGCCGAGGTAAACGCGCCGCGCGATCGTAACTCATATAATTACGATCCTTCTTCCTACATTAAGGAACTTCATATTCATGCACTCCGGACTTCCGTCCGAGGTTAATTACTTATCGCTGCACGTCGCGCGAGTGCTTTGTGCGATACATCATACATCATTTAATCGGGAGCAACCTGAAAATGAATGTTCTTTCTAAAATATCTACAAGGAATTGACTATGATAATTTCGTACCGGTATTTCGTGCAATTGTAGCAGAGATTTCTGGCCACGAAAGATAAGTACATATATAATATTATCTTCCTTTGCATATACTATCTTATTCGAACTTATACTGTCTTAATCTATAATTTTAATTAAGATTATGGAGTGAGATAGTATCCTTATAGAAATTTAATACCGGCTAATTTAAGACTGGCTAATCTAATATTGAAAAGCAATAAATAATTACGTATTTTAAATATTAAGAGTATTGTTGTTCATACTTTTAGTACTCCAAATAAGTAATTAATTACTGTCTTTTAGTAATAAATTGGCCAATATTAAATTGACTAGAATTAGAATATTAAATTGACCAGTATTAGATTTTCATAAGGAATATAAGTGAAAAAAAGATAATATATATAATATATATATATAAAGAGAGGGAATATTTATTCCTCTCTCATAGAATTTTGCCAAAATCGCTCGTGGTCCGATTTTGTCTTAGATTTGATGCACAATAAAAATCGTGGTCAATAGGAATAGATTGAAATCTAATATTCTTTGTTTCGATCGCTTTTCATTAGTTGCTTTTATAGTCTGCGGTAGATAGAAGATCGTTTTAAACTCAAAATTAACACGTGACGCGAATGAGGCTGTAGCAACTGATTGAGCTGTTGAGTAGTAGTTTGAGAATCGACGCATATCGATTGCGATCGTCGGCCCGAAAAAAAAAAAAACGAAAAGACACCTCTCTTTATTCTATTCGCTTCGCAGAATTCCACGTTGCAGCGAAAGATACGAAAGAGAAGAAACGCAACCGCACGAAGGAGGAGAGGATCCAGGAGACGAGACCTCTCCCCTCTCAGAGTAAAATAAAAAAGATGGAGAGCAAAGGTGTGGATGGGGGTGCGAAGGGGTTTATTTTTCTCTCAACGCCGAGGGCGTGGGACGCACCGGGGCTCGAGTGCGGAGAACAAGCCGGCGGCCTCTTCAAGTTTTTACTGGCTACCGGCGCTGACTCAGCGGCTATTTCTCATTACCAGACCGATATTTTTGTAAAATTGAATTTTTCTCTGAGGGAGCTCCGCAGTATCGACCACCCGCCCTTGCTCGCTCCTCAGCCGTCTTCGACCGTGATTCGCATTCACGCATACCTACCAGGATCGGGATGCTTTCGTCCCCACTAACATAAGTATCCATCGCTGGCGAATTGTATAGCCGTTATGGAAATGGTAGTTTGATGAATGTATCGTCGTACATCAATATATTAATTATTTTAAAAATATTATAATAAATAAAATAATTTCCTTCGTATTTAAGATGCGAATGCATGTTTTCATAGAAGTAATATTACATTATAAGACCTTTATGGATTCTTTTTTTATGAAGTTGCAAAGGCGCGTACAGATTTTACAAATGGATTCTTGAAAGTTATAATAAATACAATTATATACGAACCTTCAGGTAATTTTCCTGATCACGAATATCGTAATTAAAACGCAATTTATGAAATATTTTAGCCACAAATTATAATTAATGCAATTTTAATAAATTTAATAGATTTAATAAATATATTTTTGTATTTTTATAAAATAAATTTCAAAAACTTATTGTAAAATTTTACATTTATGTAGATATATACAGGGTGTTCAGCGTAACGGTCCGCACGATTTCTCAGATACTTCTAACAGTTAAGAAAAAAGTTAAAAAGTGAATATTCATCTGTTTATACAGGTTACATGCGATAAGATTAAACAAAAATTTTTTTTTTTAATCAAAGTCATTCAAAGTTATCAAGTTTTATTGATTTTATTGATACTATCAAATTTGTAACATTATTTGTAACAGCAATATATACAACTTTTGATTAGAACATACACAGAACATACATACATACATACATACATACATACATATATACATGTATACTTATTTAATAAAATATGCAATAAATAAAATCAATAAAACATCAACAAAAGTAACATTTTGACAGTAATTCGAATTCATTTTAAAGATTCCTACAATATTATGGAAAAAAATTGTATGATGCTATTTAAAAAATTTAAGATGGCTTTGATTTCTTTATGAAAAAAAAATTTTTTTATATTTTTTTATCGCATGTTGTAGCTTAGAATAAAACAGATAAATACTCACTCTTCAATCTTTTTTTTAACACAATCGGAAGTGTCTGAACAATCGTGGACCGTTACGCAGAACACCCTGTATATATATATATATATATATATATATATTTGCAATTATTATAAAGATCATATCAATATTTTTATCAAATCAAATTTTTTAAATCGTATTATCTCATAATGAATAACTAACATGATGAATGACAATATCTAATAAAACTAATAATTATCAATAATAAATTAACATATATACCACATGTATAAAATATTTTAATTTAATATATTTTATAAGTGTTAATTTTATTAACGAATTTACTTACAAATTGTGTTACATTTTTTGTAGTAATTAATTTTGTACATAATATACTTGTGTTATTTCTTAACATATATATTTCGTTTTAAATTAACACAAAGATTAGAATGGGTCACTTGGGACATATGAAATTTAAATTTAGTACAAATTTTTTACATAAATAAAGTTATAAATATGTTTATTAATGTTCTAGAGCATGCCCTCTAAGAACGTACCAAATGGTAAATAAAATCAATAAACGCGCAGTTACAAAATAATGTAAAATAAAACAAAAATATAAAAATAAAAACAGAAAAGATAAAACATCAAAGGTGTGATTAGAGACATGTATTCCGTAGAACTGATTCCTTCGATAAATAAACACCATGTCGATTTTCAGCGCAATCAGTTGTGTCTGGCTATACGAATCGGTGTCAACGGAGCGAGCAATCTCGCTCACGAAAACCGGGATGGAGTCCAAAATTGCGCGCGGAAGGAACACATGCATCGCGCGTTACACTGCGGCGCATCACGGCGCGATAGTAACGTGTGTGGTCCCCGATTCATCACGGGGCGCGCTCCTCTCTCGGATGAGCTCGCTCGTCGCTCGAGCGTCGCAACGCTCTGATGTGAAGTGTAGCGCGGGGCTTGGGAAATGATCCCTTAAATTGGCCCGACACTGCGGTGGGTCAGTTACAAATCATTTACATCGTGAAATCTTGCCCGAACAGTCTTTTAGCCTGATAACGCCATTCTTGCATCTCTTCAAGATTTTAGAACGATAAACAAGCGGCAAAGAAAGATGGAAAGGAAGAATACAAGATGGCTTTCCTTCCTAAAGCAACGATTGATTGTTTCTGAAAATTACATAGACATATATTTTCTTATGTGAGTTATATATTTATTTAACTATGATAACAATTGTGCATAAGATGTTATGTATTGTTATAATAGTATCACAGGAGCAATGGTAATCCAATCTTTGTCTTAAATCACATTTTCTTATTTTTAACTTCCATAGGTATGTGACAAAATGTTAATTAATCTATTATTGTGGTTAGTTTTTAATAAGGGAACCTCGCAAAGTATTGATTACTATCTTGTTTCTTTTTTTTCATAAAAGATGAGATCTCGTTTGCTACCTAACACCAGAATCGCATGTAAAACAACAGGCAACCGCAGAGAGCGATGAAAGTCAACCTGGCGTGCGGGACCATCGCTTAATCATGCCCGCCAATTAACGCAAGGATGATTAATTTTTGTGCTGTTGCTGGCACACCCCCACTGGTCATATCGTCCTCCACGCTCTATTTATGTAATTATTCGCGGTTCGCGCTAATAGCCGTATCCTGCAATTGAAAATTTTACTTTGTCACGAGTATGACGAGTACCAGCGTGGGCGTGCAATTCGGTGCAATCGACTTTAATTATGATATTTTAGGATGCGCTGCGATGCTGGTCCAATGTGAAAGATATTTTATTGCCAGCGTAAATTGTTAATAGGAAAGTTTTATATTTCAAAACTATATAGGGTAAAAGCAGGGAATATGGAATAGGCTGTTAATATGGAATAGTAGCTTATTTTCTATAGTGTTTCTATAATAAGTTAGGACAATGCTGTCGTAACTTTTGATTGATTGCTGAAATCCGCCATATATGTATAATAGCCAACCGCTAGTTTCGAAAAAGTTGAAATAGTCATCCGCGAGTTACAAGTAAACAGCAGAAAATCACGTATTTGATGTCATCTTTTATGTTGTCGACATTATCTAATGCTGGCAGTATAATATTTACACAAAAAATTTATTAAAGAATGTTACTTCTAACAATAATCATGTTCATTTAACTGAACTCAGCTGCACATGTTTAACGTGTTACATTTTCTGTATATCGTCTACAGTCTTTGTAGTAGCATTTGGCTATATTAATGGCGGTGGTTTGTCCTAACTCTTATTATAGGAACATAATTTTTTAAATAAAGCATTCCAATAATCGCTGAAAATTGTTGCAATTTTTACCAAACATAATAAGCAATGCAGGTAATGTGGAATACATCGACGGTTGAGAATATGGAATAAGTTCCATATTAGCAATTCGTATATTCCGATAGATTAGATTATAAGATGTATTCCATATATTACTAGTTTATTTGCGATTATAGATTATATTCCATATTACCAGCTTATTTTTCAACTTATGTCTAATGATATTATTATATTCTCTGTGTTATTACAATAAAAATGTGAACTATTTTTCTTGATCAGTTTACATAAATAAACAATTTGGACTTCATTTATTGTGTTATTTATTACTATTACCTAAATTTTACCGGTATTCCATATTACACCCCATTTTTTAGACCCCCCCCCCCCCACCCATTTTTATACTTTTTACTTTTTTATTAATATTGATATTGGACTTTAAGTGTTGTAAGGTACAAATATAAAGTTACAATAACCTAAACTACTGAAATTGAACTACTAATATTAATCATCTTTTTTTACAGGAAACAATTACCTACGAAATATTACCGCAATACAGCATTCTGTATTTTGCCTTATTGAAGATAATAGAATAGACAAATTGAATAATAAATTAATACAATCTGAGGTTTGATTTCTGTAGCTGACCTCAAAACCAATGTATACTTTTGGAACTTAAAGTAAAATATAGATATATGTTTGATATCTGTCGAAAGCGAAAAAGAGAATTCTAGTGCAATTTAGTGCAGGAACAGAAAAGAGACCATAAGTTAGATCGACTCCTATACGAACCTACACGAATTACTGCTTGTTGAATTATAATCGTGTAATTATCTCCAAACACACACAATCAATTTTGTATACATGCTTATATTGGACTGGTTATCATAGTTAAAAATTTAGTTGGATACGGGGAGGGGGGGGAGGGGTCTAAAGATAATTTTATTAAATTAAACCATCATAGTAATTATGTAGGATGTTTAAACTAATTGCTACAGTATCAAAACTTTTTGCATCATTGCTCATCGTATATCATGTTTAAACGCTCTATTAATTAGTATATTTTCATAGTCTAACAAAATTATATTGATATTTTAAAAAGTCGTTCTTTCCATGTACTTAAAAAATATAAAATAAATAAATCTATTAACTAAGGCCAAAAACGAGCAACAACAAAGATATTAAATTAATATTTTAGTTTAATTTATTGAAATCTAAAATTAAAACAAAATTGTGGAACGAGTCTTTATTAGTCTTTTTCAATTGGTATAATTATTAATTAATTAATAATCAATTAATTAAATTAATGTAGTATTAAAATTAAAAATAAATAATTAAAAATTTAGAGTAATAAATATAAAATATAAACTATAAACACATAATGTAGATATTTAATTAAAAATGAACCTCGTTGTGTGTTTATAATTATTCGTCATAAGATAATAAGGCTCGAAAGATTAGCAATGGTAACCGCTTGAGTTATTATTGATTGCATCGAACAGTCACTCAATGAAGCGAAACGCAAATGTACGTGATCAGACGGTAGCGCGCCGTAGTCAGCATGAACAGCCTTTCTTTCTTCATTGCTTACAGATGAGAAACGTGAGAGACTGTAACATCCGTTATTAACTAGTGCTTTAAAATTTACATTCTGCTTCTCTCTGACAAGAGAAAAACCGCGTAGACAGTTATCCGGCCTGATAAGTCTCACTCGCGTCGCGCCGTATCGCCAGCCTTTCACATGTAAATTTTTTTTCACCCCCTTACACACACCTATGCAAATTAATGTAATGAAGATTGTGATTAGCGCAACATCACGGAGAACAAATACGAAGGATGAGCTCGCCTTCTTGGAACAGTGGCGAGAACCGACGCATTACGCTTATTATCTACGGGCTGCATCACTTATGCAAATATCACGCGCAGAATTCACACCGATCGCGCGATATTTACCGTTCGTGCAAACATTGCGCGTAACGTCACATCTCTGTATACATTAATCTTATCGATTCTTTTTTATTACGTATAGGGAAAAAAATCACATTAATGTATTAAAAATTGAGTTTTTATTTGTAATTTTGTGATATGATTATTACAATTGATTTCTAGCACAGATCATAAAGAAAAGAAATGATTGTAATTAATTATACTATGTAGTCATTTTCAGTACCAAATAAATATTTTTTTGCAAAATTATGAATATAATTATTATTACTAACATTACAGCAATAATAAATATAAAAATATAACTAACATAACCATAATTATTTTTAATATCGATTATTTTATTCAATCATTGATGAAAAAGGATCTGTGTGTTCCAATTTTTTATGTTATTATTTATGTTCTTCTTTTAATAAATTCATTATATATTGTTTATAACCTCAATTGTGCTCGATTATAGACCGTTCTTTTATAGATTTGCATAATTATTTTATCACAGAGAAAATCGAATTTCTTACATATCTAAAAATTTAATAGGTACATATAAGAAAGAGAGAGAGAGAGAGAGAGAGAGAGAGAGAGGGAGGGAGGGAGGGAGAGAGAGAGAGAAAGAGGAAGACTTCATATATTCGAACTGAAAATTGTATAAATTTACAAGAAATATTATTAGATACGGAAACCATCTTGATCGAATGTGGCGTTTTTTCAATCATGTGTTTAATTTCATCGACCAATTTTTTTAATATTGTCTAAAAAATTAGATAATTTGAGAATAATTTTGTTGGTCTATGGAAATAATTTAAATAATAAGTATATATGTAAGTGATCAAACTGATTGCTCAAAACTTTTTGCAGTATTGTTCGTCATGCTTAAATTTCTTCATACATAATTATTTTGATAGTTAGACAAAGTTATTTTTAAATCCGTATCTATAGCTAAATTTTTCTTATTTAACAAAATCAATCTTTCCGTGTAATTATAATTACAAATTCTTTTCTCTCAATGTGTAACGAACAAAGAATGTCTAATAATATTTTTTAGGATTGACATATCGTCTTCTTACTACGCGCAAAATTGCGTATGTGCACCGTCAATGTAAATCATTACACCTTTTCAGTATTGCGACTGGTATGACGTCGCCGCATTCCATCTTATGCAGCAATGTCATTCTGCTACCGCATAACGACACGGCCCATTGAGCCCGAAGACTGCACCATGCACGCGCCGCACTCGCGCGAGTGACGCGCGAAAAACTAAACGCGCGCTGGCTGCGCATCGTCAATCGCATGTAACAGGAAGCATCGAGGACAGTTCCGATCGCTATAGGAAATTCTACGCAACGACAGAAGAAACGCATCCCACAAAAACAAATCCAATCCCGACGGTGCAACGATCGATCAGTGAATTTTAATAACATTCTTCAGATATGACCTCCTGCCTGACAGCGGGACAGTAAAGTGAGAGCAGCGAAGGATAGAAAGAGGCGGCAGAAACAAGCGGAGGGAAGAGAAAAGAGGAAAATAAAAAGCCGGACACAGGTGGGTGTCGGCTTCGTTTGTAACGCGAGAGCTGCGAATGCGACCACCTCGCTTTCTCTTTTTCCTTCTCTTTCTCTTTCTTACATCCAGTTCTACATCGGCGGTACTATCCTCGCTTCGGCTTGACGACGGCGGCAGTGGCGGCGGTTCTGCCGTGAGTGTAAATTAAAAAGTTTCACGTCCGGTCCGAAATTGAGATCGAAAAGTAATAGACTTTAATGTTTACATAAGGCAAGAACGAAAGGCGGGAGAACGGCGGTACGATTTCCTCTGCACTTTGCGGTGCGCGTCGTAAGGGTGCTGCGGAAATTATTGCTTCGTATTCTCTCGACGTACATACATAATAAAGCAAAGTACGTGAATGTCAATTTGCATGTATTTAAATATAGTGTCAACTGCCAATTAGCGAAATATCGACAAAAAAATGTCGCTTTCAGAAAATATCGTTTTATTATTTTATTACATACATCCAAGTAATCACATTCATGCATATACACAGTTGGAGAATTTGTATTAAATTTTTTTTGTGTCCCCAATAATCAACTCAAAACTTTTGTGATGAATTTAAGATGAATATGTTAGAAAGAGAGAGAGTACACAAACAGTATGTAAAAAATTAACACAAAAAGTATAACAATGACAATTTTGTAAGCAAATTCGAAATATATTTTTTCAGTAAAATTAATATTTACAATATGTTAAATATATTTTATTGATTTTAGAGTTTACATTTTAAAATACATTATCTTTATACTATTTAATAATTTATTCATAAATTATGTTACTTTAACACTAAGAAATGCCGAATATTTATTTATCAATTTATCATAAAACATTAAAATAACACAATCACATTACGTTAAATTGACATGATGTCATAAAAATAAAAAAAAATTGACAAAGGTCAGTTTTATCACAAATACAAAATATTTTCTACTACGTAGATTATTATCAATGTATGCTGTCATTATCACTTTGCAATTTTTTTCCAAATAATTATATTAATGTTAGATGAGAGAGCAACTTGTTAAAAAGGAAGAGAAGAATCGAATCTCAGTATTCCTCCGAGTTTTTCTTTTATTGTTTCGGAGAGTTTCGTAGATCATGCAGTTAGCGTGATAATGCATGGTTTTTGTGGACCAGAGCGTCGATGCAGCGGAGCATTAAGGCCCGTGCGCATTCGCACCGAACACAGCATGTATAGCTTAGGGTCTGGTCTCGTCTCTAAAGGCAAAATTACTGATTTTATACGCTCCGGGGGAAGTCGTTCTTCCCTAATGCCTCGCTTCCTTATGTATTTACACTAGACTTCCGTCCAATCACCTTTCTCCTCGGGCTCCCCTTATGTTTCCTAAAGATAGCTTTCCTTAACATTGTTTCTTACATATTTTTGGAGATACACGCGTTAACTCCAATTAGCATCCTTAACTGCAATGTACTAAGATTTCTTAACGCCAACGATAAAGAAATCGAAAAAGTCTATTCAAATACTGAGAAATAATTGCTATGGCGACAAAATATCGCATTCATTGTCGCTGTAATCTACTCAGCTGGGGTACGTAAATTTCAAACGTGAGCAAAGCCATTAATAATATAAGCTATGACTTCAATAGACAACTCAGAGTCTAAATCTATCGTGCTGAATGCTAAAGCCTGATTGAACACCATTGTAGCGTCATCCATTAAAGTGGAATTTTTTTAAATTCTCGTTATACAGTTTGAGGTCTAGTTTCACGACTCACGGTTAACTCTTAGCCGAGGTCAACGGCTAATCACATAGATATTCATTATCTCTTTCCAATTCCAAGAATTAGAAAGAGATGAGAAACATACGTATATGAGTATCTATACATATACATATAATACATATACATAATTAGTATAATTATACTTCTTTATTACGAATTTTTGATTACATATTTAAAAATTCCTAAAGAACAGTCATTAAAAAAAAAGAAATATATTAAACAATATCCATACAAAACGATATTTTATAACAATTATTTTTTTTATAGAGATAAAAATACCCTAAATAATTTTTCGTTATTGAATATTTTCGTTATTGAATGGCCTGTTTCCTCAGAACGTTTCCTCAAAATTTATGTATCAACATGCAGCAATTTAAATTATTATTCAATATCGATAGTGTTCTAGAGATATATAATATAGACACGCAAGAGAGTGGAGTAAATCACAGGAACGGTTGCGGATCGAGAACCTTTGTGAAGGTAAGAAGTAATCAAACTTCTGGAATTGGTTTGACGAAGAAAAATGGACGAATATGAAATTTTCCCCGTAAGCCTCCGTTGCTCGTAGACGTGGATAGAGCAAAAAACCGATGGCCACAATGTACCTCAATTTTTGTCTTTCCTTCTTTCTCTTCATTCCGTTCGTCCTTCTTTGTCTTTCTCTCTTCCTTTCTCTCGCACAACATGAGGTCTTTGTTGTTTTGGCCCTTCTGCCCGCTACCTCGGACTTCGTTCCTTTTTGCTCGAGACGCAGGGTTCTTTGAGGTATGAATGAATCAGAACTCGGCCATCATTAATTAAACTTTCGAGCTACTGTCCGCCTCAGCGTCGCTCAACCCACTTGAACTTCTTTTTAAGTGTAAATCAGTATTATATCAATAGAAACTAAAAAGCATCTGTTCTTTGAAATTAATATTTAAATAAAAAAAATGTGCCAATTTTATTTTGAGAGGTAGCCATTGTATTTATATTACAATATTTTTCCTCATAAATATCATTTTTTAATTATTTACATGTTACTATTCAAATGCCATTATTCACATTTACATTATTAATATTTGTACTAATAATTCTTTTATTTGTTTAAATCTGCCTTGTAACTTCTCATTTTTTAAAATTAACATAGGCTAATCACATTCATTGTTTTTTCCTATAATATTACCATAATTTTATCTAAAGAAAAAAAAACGGAGTAATATCACAAATAGTAAATAACGTCGGTACAACTGATTTTTAATGTTTGTTTTCTTATGCAATTTCACGAACAGCGTGTCACGAAGAACAGAAATTGTCTTCTTCTCGAAAAATGCGAGTTGAGCACCTGCGGTCAACCAGATGCCGATAGCTGTATGCTGTTGGCAGATGTACGTCTCATTGCGCACCGAGACGCAACAGGTACAAGTCATGACGCAACGATATGAAAGATATGGGCGATCGTACTTAAATAAACAAAAACAATCGTGAAATGAGTTGTGTGTTACATAAGTGTAGTATTAATTTATCGCTGCACTTTGTTATATATTTTTTTGGTAATTGTGCAGAATAGGAGCTTTTTTCTAAATTTTGACATTTTTTGGCTGCAATGTTGATAATAATCTTTATTATGACTCAAATAGTGATAATAAATCAGGGGAGATTGAAAAATAAAAAAAAAATTTCTTTGAAAATATTACATAAAGGAAAGCCCCCCCCCCCCCATTATGAGATAGGCGCCTAATATAGAGATAGCGGCGTTTCTGCTTAATTAATAAACGCTATGTATTGGTTCCGCAATGAATTTATTGCTTTTGGATTTAAAACTATTTAGTAGAAAATTCATTATTAGATCATACCTATAGTAAAACATTGTAAAACAAGATTTTAGAATTTGAATATCTTCAAGTTTTATTGAGATGAGTTAAATCTTATTTATTATTTAATAAATATATTGTTTAATAAATATTTTGGCAATAAATTCTTTATGTAGTGATAGAGTAAGGTCGTTCTAATAGAAAAATACGGGATATGTTGAATTGTTTAATTACAGAAGTTAGATGTGATGATCATAACCATAAGGCGTGAAAATCGTAATATGAGATACCTAGAATATTTCTAATATGAAATAACCCATGCTCCTATGTTATAGTGAAAATCGTTGCTAAAGTATAAATGTTATTGTACAATAATAAAAAAAATAATCGGAATGAATCGAGTGCCTATTTCTGCGATACTTGATTTCAATTACCTGAAGACGAATTCTGGGTACAATCTATCGCATGCTTACTTTTCGCGCACGCTAGCTGTGTTTGTTTGTATTTTAGAAACATTAAATAAAGTTTTTTAATTGCAATACTGATATATACTTTGCGTTTTACTATCGATTTCTCGAGGCATTTCATATTAGGAGCACAATTTTTTGACTTTGCGATTTGCTCACTTTTTACATTTCTTTAATTAAAAAAAAAATGGAATTAGGCCATAGAGAAAACGTTCAGGTAGATCCTAATTCATCCGGAGGACCACGATCTGCAACGCATCCTGACGTTGTGATAGGATTATCAGCTCAATACCGTTACTTATGGACTGACATGCGCTGGCCTTTACGGACCTTGCGACAGTTGGCCGATGACAAGGAGGATCGATATCCATTGGAAGTCGCTGTCTTACGCCGAGACGTCTCATGAACGACATTCTCACCGAATGGTGAGGGCTTATGGGAGGCGGCCAAATCCATGAAGTACTACAGTGGGTGTTGGGAGAGACTACGAGAAGATGACCCCGTTCGTCACTCAAGTTGAAGCATGTCTTAACTCAAAGCCGCTCCAGACGCTCACGAATGACCCGGACGACTTTCGCTGCGCTGACGCTGATTGCTCTTTCCTTGAGAGTCAGGTTTAATGGCTCTATTCTTGCAAAAATTTGCCTCAGTGGAGGTCGTTCTGTATGCCCTTATAATTCTCAATAGAGCATATCTCTAAACACTCAGCAGCATTTTGACATGCTGCTTCTTTACCAAGTCTTCTCATGCTTCTGCGGCATACGTAATGATCACCAAGAAGACTCCTTTATACCAATAGTGTGGCATATCCTACGTTGTTTTCGCAATTCTCCCGAACTGCTCATATGCAATTTTGTCTTTAACACATACGCTCTCAATATGTTTTGTCATATTAAAACGAGCCCCAATCGTGATTCCCAAGTACTTGGCACTGCCGGATATTCTTATTGCATTACCTCTAATTTTTACAATCGGAGTTCTATCGGACAGCGAACTTTTTAGAAGCAACATTTCTGACTTTCCCTCGGAAAGCACCAATTTATTTAAACATACAATGCAGTCAGTGATCTCCTGTCCCAGAGTCTCTAAGACCCTCCGATTATTCCCCTTAACCAGAACTCAGAAACGAGAGTAGACATATAGGTCTGTAAGACCTAGGATTACTCGGGTCCTTGTCTCTGGATTTCAGAGGAACCCTAATTAGACCCTACTTCCATACAAATGGAAAAACTCCAAACTCAAAACAATCATTGTACAGGTCCGTTAGCCTACACACAAAACTCGCGTCCTTGCTTTACCATCAGAGACTCAATGAGGTCAATCGCAGAGGCTTTCCGATTAGGAAGGTCCCGTATTGCTTTACATATTTCATCGACAGATCATTGACTTATACCTTTCTCCGTTTCCACCTGCTTTCTCGCAAGCAGTGATACGACCATATCCGCATTAGACTCGCAGTCAAGAATCAGTCCATCCAGGAGAACCCTTGCAGTCGAACACCAATCTCCCGTTCTGTGCGTTGCAACCTGTATACAACTTAACGCCTCATCAATGATGACACGCTTAGCCGAAATTCTATATATTAAATCGTACGTCTCTCAGTTACCCTTTTTGATGACAAACTCTCTCCAACTGCGACTTTTCAATATATATTCTGTGAATTCTAGAAAAAAAATTTAATACTTCAATCAAGAATATTAAATTAAATCAAACATTTAATTTACTATACTCTTATTATCTAGAATCGATAGAAGAGAACTATATGTTTTAACAAAGACATCTTTTTTTCTTAAAAAGAATTCTTCCTCTGCTTGAATCAAGTATAATATTTACTTATAATAAAAAAATTATATCTTAACAAAAAGAATAATTTTTTTGTTATTATTACTTTTAATTTTTCCAGTTTAATTTATATTTTTACTGTTTAACATACCTACAGTGCGTCACCGATTTTGTCAACTCTAATTTTGTCAAGTTTTCTCTCTCCAGCGAGCGGTAAGTGCATGGAGGGGACTATCAAAGGCTGAACCGGCAGCGGCATACATGCGAACGTGTCGACGCGAGACGGGATATGTATTGCGGTGTTAAAATATTATATAAAATAAACATAAAGTCAATTATTATCGAGATTGCAATAAATTATAAATTCTTTCAAGTAATAATATAAATATTTCTAACATTGGTAATGATAAATAATTTTGTAAATATTCGAAGAAAGGGACGTTAAAAACTCAGTGCTACAGTACTGAGTGCACTCACGCTGCGTGGCAGTGATTGGCTGCCGATTTTGTCAAGTTCCAGCCTATCAACTTGATACAATCGGCAACGCACTGTATATTCTGTCTTATTAACTACAATTAATTATTGAAAATCGCATTGTATCGCCGACAAGATTTGAACTTACGATCCCTAGAACGGTAAGCCTAATACATTTACGCTGAGCTAATGACACGCTTGTGATCGAGTCATTGCCAATAGTATACCTCCATCTGTAACCATTCTAAATTTTATGACGACAGTTAATAATATTTTTAATACTATTAATATTTTAAAAGATTATATGGAAATGAAATAATACGCTGATATTTATTAATTCAAAATAATTAAGATAAATATTATAAAAAAAAAACATTATGGAACAATATAAGTCATGTTTATTAATTTAATTTGATTCCAAAATAAATATTTATTTAAATTGAAAATATGAATTTACAAACAAGAAAAAAATTTCTTGTTTCTAAACTATATTTCGCTTTTCCTAAATCTGTTGTATAGAATTGAAAGAAATATACCAAATTTGTCCGATCTAATAAATTTTCTTGTATCAATATATTATTAAATATTTAAGTTAAATCAAATCTGCCTTTTTTCTTCAATAAAATTTTATAATATACTTCAAAAGAGAATAAATTCTTATTTTGAGTATATCATATTGAGTATTTCTAAAACTTGTGATGAATACATTTTAAGACTACTAGCGAGAAAATATTCTTTATTGAAAGTTACTTAAAAGAAGAAAAATGAATAATTACTTTTCTTAGCAATAGAATGATATTTTTCTGTATGTAAAACAAAAGTCAGTTCTTTTAATTGTGTCACTTTTGAAGCAAGAGAGCGATACCTTTTAACTTTCACTATTTTGCTAATTTTAACTATTAAGTTGTTCAGTGAATCAAGTGTTAGAGCACGAGAAGAGGCGTCATTGTGGTTACTTTAATTACTGAAAAGATGTGTTCGAGTTCAAGTTGCGGCTGATCACGATAGAGAAGCCGATAATGCTTATAAATGGTCGTGCAAGGGTCATGCCGCATGTAAGCGCTCGCAATTAGGTGGGTAGGAAGTCGCTACGGCGAGATAGGCGAGTCGAACGCGCGTTACCACGGATACATTCCGTACAGAAAGCGTATCTTCTAAGAAAGCAAATCTCATTAATTGCTTTTAATAATAAATAGGTTCACGCTCGTGGTCCATTTATTTACAACCACAGACAAGCATTTACACATCTGACGTGGCATCCGTGAAAATGCCATGTAACATCCATTTCGCGCTACCGAAAATCCGCGCGTTGAAATAGGATGAAACAACGCCACACTAAACCGATATTATACGATCGCGCGAGATTTTGATGGATCCGTAATTTCACATGTGACCATTAAGCGGATAGAAACCAACGCAATCCTACTTATTTATAGAAGTCCGATAAATTGTAAGTATAGCAGTTTAAACGACCAGGCCACCACGACGTGTTACACTATTTTACTGTAATCACGATGCGCGTTAGATTTCATTAATCTTGTCGGCCTTTTGACGTTGTATTTCATTTGTCTTCGAGGTTGCGGAAGATGCAAGGGAGCAAGGGACCCCACTTCTCTACATTGCGTCGGGAGGGAGAATGCACGAAATCGCGAAATCAGCGGGACACCGCGTAGGTCGATCGTGCGCAGACCAATTGGGTCCTAATTTGGGGAGGATGTCGAACAAAAAAGGCTCGTAATTTTTATAACGCTGGTCCAACTAGCCTGTAAATCGAATCGTAAACGGAATCGTCATGAGGACCGCTGGACTTGATAAATTAATTTACACCGGAAACGCCTGACAGAAAAATAACGTCATTACCTGCTGCCGAATAAGCTAATCCTCGACCTTTCGTCCATTTTTATCACCAACAGCGAATATTTCTGCTCGATGAATGGAAAACTGATTGCATCATCATCATAGTCACAAAGAAACGTGAGAAAGAAGAGTTATGCGAAGCTTCCTTAGAAGATAATGTCTACCGTATTATGCTTGAACATGTTTCTGTAAAAGTTGATCTAGTTCTTATTTAGAACCAAATTAACTTTTGCAGAAATCTAATGTTTACCAATTAGACAATAGAAGTTACTTATTTTAAGTATTAAAAGCATAGTTTAGTATTTTTAATGCTTAAGATAACGGGTAATTAATTGCAAGATAATAATTAATTACTATTTTCCAATATTTAAATTTCTGTAGGGATGCTATATTAAATTTCCGTAACCATACAATTAATCACGTGTCTGTACAATATGGATTTTTTGGCACAAGCGAAATTTTAAATTTCTCGAGATAAAGGAAATAGAATCCACTTCTTAGGTATTTTGTAATATCTATTTGCTAATATAATAGAGATGTTGAAAAGTAATTTTGAATTTTCCCACAATTTTTTGAAGAAAGTCTAGAATAATAAAAAAAACCTTGAGCTAAAAGACCTAGATTGCAGACGAGGAGATAAAAAATAATTACAGACGGAGAATTTCTTCATAATATGCGTTTTAGATAACATATGCAGTAAAAATGTTTAAATAATCACCGTTGATTAAAATTAAAATATACATAGTTAATATTAATTGAATTACTTTTGATGAATTAATTAGAATGGTGGACAAAGAGAGCATCGTTAGAAATTATTGAATGAGAAATTTAATATATAAGTTTAATGTGAATTCAGGATAGGTATCGAAAAGATGGTCCCTAAAATTCTAGGAAGAGAAGGCACGTATCTATAAGGAGTCTCTCGCAGCATCAAGCTGAAGGAGGAACAGGATCGAAGGGCGAGGGAAACGCCGATCTCATTTCGAAACATGAATGAGCTGGCGGCTTACCTCAAACGAGCGTTCGTCTGTGCCTTTTTCTCGCTTCTTCTTTCTCCTTCTTTTGCCTATCATCCTTACCTTTCCTTCTCGCAGGCCTTTTTAATTTTCGCCGGCTATATACTTGAATTTTTCTAAAACAATAGCAGTCATCCCGCTGTCGCCTGTAACACAAGCCATCAGAAGGCGAAGGGAATAATATTATCAACAATATGCATAATTTCTTATATATTGTCACTCTTTTGAATGACAATGTTTAAGAAATTATATATACGCGCAACGAAGCAACAATTCAATAATGTGTCCACACAGGAATGCTCGTAGCGACCGGTCCTCCTTAGAAGGGTTGGTGGTTAATTAAAACGATCGCTCGGCAAGATCCGAGGATCATTTGTTTACCGATGGCGCACGGGGAGTTATCTCGCCGTTACGATCATGCCGTGTCGGATTGCAATTAGCTACTGGATTTAATATACGGAGAAATCTCGGCTCGAGCGAGACGAAAAGTGACGAAAGGGAGGTGAGAAGAACCGAGAACTGCTGGATCACGCAGTTGTCACTGAGCAAGATGAAGGAACATGAACTAAATGCCCTCAGGTAGAGGATAAATAAGTTGCACTTGCGAGAAAAGAGAAAATAATCGGTTTGAACGTAGATTGGAGACAAAAGGAAAAGGATAGAAAGAAAGAAAGAGAAAGATACAGGAGGCAATTGAGACAAAGAAAGGCCCGCGGGGCCCGACAGTTCCAACACGAAGAATAAAGAAATGGAGCATCCACCGAGATAATTTCCAATGATACAAAATGATGGAGGTAAAGAAAACAGGCGAGAGAAATTAATAATTGTAAAGAACGAAATGAACCTGTTCTTGAAAATTGGGTCTCATGATAATCGCGAGAGGTCAAAAGTGTAAATGTGTATTACTCTTATAACAAATGAATATGTGTGCAGCGTGCAGTCGTATATACGTATATTCCCAGATATATATTCGAGATACGTATATTCCCAGATATATATTTCGCAAATAGATGTTTAAATTTATTATATATGTGTCATAAAAAAAACTTCATTTTCAAATTTAAAGTATATCAAATAACACAACACACACGCTTGACTAGAAGTCCTGAATACGACGTCCGAGATTTGTAGAGTATGAGAGGAGACAGCGTGTGAGAAATCATGCGTCGCCACCTAGATGACTCGGCGTGGGTGAAAATCAGCGTGCTTCGCCTCAGGGGAGAACCCGGACAGGAGCCCGCATAGAACCAGATCCTATTTTTCCAGTCGCGGCGGCTGCGAAACAGAAGCGGCGAGTTTGTTGCGTCTTTAGAAGCCGCGCTCGGTTAATTACTTTGGGCCCATTACCGCGCACAATGAGGACCCCGATGAGCCCCACAACACCTTTTCTTGGCATCAGCCCCGTCGCTCGTCCAACCGATTCGAGATGAGAAAGCGCGCGGGGCGACGAAGGGAAGAGGGAGGGAGCGATGTTTTTGTTTTTATCTAATTTGTCCCGAGAGAAAAAGAGCGATGGGGGACGAGGCTGTCGCCTCGACCGCCATTTCTTGAGACCCCTCCAGGATACTCCTCGTCCATACTCACGAAAAGTTGTAGAGTCATCGACGCTTGATCGAGCCGACGCGGATACCTATCTTCCTCCTTCTCCTTTTCCTCCTCCTCATTCGTCTCCTCTTTATCCTTCTTACTACCCTTTTCTTCTTCTTCGTGTCCTTCTTGTCACTCTTTTTCTGCAATATCATTTTTTTTTACCGCTACTAGGCGTTATATTTCTCGGACAACATAGCTTATCGATTTCGGTCTTGCGATATCATCCACTCAATATCCTGATTTTGGTTGATCATGTAGATGAAGTTATCGAATTTTTATCTTTGCTTGTTAACGCGCCTGACCTGTCATCGTCGATCATCGCAATGTTTAACGATGGTATTCATAATGAGTGCTTATACTCAAGATTATGTTAAGTATAGTCTTATTAAAATGTCTTTATTGAAATATACCAATCACACATAGCTGTATATAAACATCTTAAGACATAATTTAAGACAATCTTCAAATAAGAACAGGCTATGAATATCATCTTTTACTTCATATACATAGAACAAATGAATAAAATGATATAAATTAATTGAGATAAAATTTTAATATACCTACTTATATATTGAACAAAAATTTACGAAATTTGAATAAATACTTGTTTAGATAGTACTAATGGGACCATTTACTTACAGTAAATATATATTTGTTCAATTAACAAAAAATTATAATTTAAATATCATTTTTTAAATATCGAATAAACATTTATTTTCTGTAAGCAAATAGCTCCATTGTGGTAATATCTAAACGAATATTTATTTCAATTTCGTAAATTTTTTTTCAGTGTACTAATTTTAATATATTTAATTTTCACATGCAATTATACGATTAAAATAAATAAAATTTAGGACAAATTACAATAACAAAAATAATAATTGATTAAATACCACAAATACCAAAAACTTTTCTCTCAATGTATCTGTATTTAATAGGTTTATTACAACAGAATCTCGCAAAGTGTTAAATTCTGATTTCAATAAAATTTTGTATACAAATAGGGTACGTAAAAACCCAAAATGATCGATCACTGCTTTACATCACTGTCGCGGTTATTGTGTCGCATCCTGTTTCAATCGTGCATTGTCATTTCCCCGATAGATCAGAACGGGGTCCTTCTAGAAGAAAAAGGAAGAAACGAAAAAGAGCGAGAGTCCTGGAATAATTTGTAATAATGTGTGAACAGCTGACACTGAAAATTTAGTAAACTACAAACCTCGCACTGACGATTTGCATTAAATTGCTTTACTTGACTTAGAAATGCACAACAAGGAACGCACAACCTGTGTTTATGCAATGATGCTGCACAGTATTGAGACAGTGAGAAAAGATCACGACGATTTTCTGCCATTATCTTTATTACATACTCTACAAACAAAAATGCCATCGACTCATTGCTGCTATTATTTTGCTGAAAATATAATACTTTACAAAGCTACGCGCTTGCAATATCATCAAAAAATTTTTATCAATTGCGAACAATTTGCAATTGATAAAATAGAGTCGACTCGTAAAATATATCGAAAATTATGTTCTTGTCTTGTAAAGAAATTAAATTATTTATTTATTTTTTTATAGTATTAATTTAATACTATGATATATAGAAATAAATATGTAATTTAATTGTTGCTTTATTGAAAAATTTATATTCAAATATGATTTGCAAGAATTTTTATTGTGCCTTTTTTGTTTCTAATACCTAAAATATCAATCTAAAAAGTAATGATAAATAAACATGAGCACAAAATGTTCTTTATTGTGCTTGACTTAATATTATAAATATTCCGTAACTTAATAGCTGTAGATTTATCCTCTTCTTTTTAACAAATAATGGACTGCGCAAAAGTTAAAAGTTAGATATTGGATTAGATATATTGTATATGCGAAAATTATATATGCGTGTGATGACTTAATTAGAAGAGCGTAGCTTTGTAAATTGTTTTCAGCAAAATAGTAGCAGCAATGAGTAGATGGCATTTTTGCTTGTGGAGCATGTAATTAAGATAATGGCAGAAAATTGTCGTGATCTTTTCTCGCTGTCACAATTCTATGCAGCGTCATTGCACAAACACAGGTTGTGCGTTCCTTGTTGTGCATTTCTAAACCAAGTAAAGCAATTTAGTGTAAATCGTCAATGCGTCGAGGCTCGTAGTTTACCTAATCTTCAGTATCAGCTGTTCACGCATTATTACAAATTATTCCAGAACTCTCGCTCTTTTTCGTTTCTCCCTCTCTCTTCTAAAGGCACCTCATTATGATCTATTGGGGAAATGACAATGCACGACTGAAACAGGATGCGGCATAATAACCGCGACGGTGATGTAAAACAGTGATCGATCATTTTGGTTTTTTACGTACCCTATATGTATATAAAGTTTTATTAAAATCAGAATTTAACACTTTGCGTGGTTCTGTTGTTGTAAAACTATTAAGTACAGATATAATTGAGAGAAAAGTTTTTGGTATTTGTGGCATTTAATTAATTATTATTTTTGTTACTGTAATTCGTCCTATACTTTATTTATTTTAATCGTATTGCATGTGTGTGTGTGTGTGTGTGTGTGTGTGTGTGTGTGTGTGTGTGTGTGTGTGTGTGTGTGTGTGTGAGAATTATATATATTAAAATTAGTACACTGAAAAAAATGTACGAAATTTGAATAGATATTTGTTTAGATAGTACCAATGGGACCATTTGCTTACAGAAAATAAATATTTATTCGATTTAAAAAAAAATGATATTTAAATTAAGTATAATTTTTTTTAATTGAATAAATATATATTTATTTTAATTAAATAGTCCCATTGATACTATCTATACAAATATTTATTTAAATTTCATAAATTTTCTTTCGGTATAAGTATTTTAAAATTTTATTTTAATTAATTTCATTAATATCATTGCTCGTTTGTGCTTGTATTCTATGTATATGAAGAGATAGTATAAAAGATGATATTCACAATCCGTTCTTAAGATTGTCTTAAGTTATGCCTTAAAATGTTTGTACAGCTCTGTGTGATTGATATATTTCAATAAGACATTTTAATAAAATTATATTTAACACAGTCTTAAATATAAGCACCCATTATGAATACCATCTCTCTAATATCGTTAAACTTGTTAATCTCGCTATAGATTATTTTTGCCGCTTCTTCATAAAAAATAAAAAAATTTAATAATTTTATCCATTTTTAAGAAAAAATACTAATAGAAATTGGTGACAAAGACTCGATAGTGGAATAAAACTACTGGAAATACCACTATAAAAAAACATGTTATTTCTACCTTCAGGGTAATGTGGAAAAGTGTGTATTTCCGTAATACTAGAAAAGCCTGCTCAGGTCAGCAGGATGTTGCCGAGACTGTATGCCGCACAAGAGGGGCATCATGAGTATCATGGACAATGTCTGATTCAGAAATGCGTGTTATTTCAGTAGAGAAAGTAACAAGCTCTACTCCGACACAGGTGTTCAGAATACGCCAAATAGAAACGAAGACAGACACGCACGCACGCACACGAAGTGCAAACTCCGATCAAGCAATCACAATATTATTAAGATCATGATCTTGAGTAACCTCCGATAAGTTTTATCCATTGATTGTTATCCGTATTCTTATTAATATAAATTATATAGAAAATTAAATCAATAAAACATACATATATTAGATAATTGACATACTTCATTTCAAAATATTATTTGAAAAAGCATATATGGTATATAAAATAAACCAAATTTTACTAAAATTAGGCAAATCATCATAAGTAAACCTTTCAGAAGTGTTAGACATCGATTTTTCTCAAAATTTTTTACAGTTTTTTCTTATGACAAAATAAGAAGAAATCTGTCATTAATTTTACGCTAAATTGCGTCTGTCTATTAAAAAAATATTTTTTTATTTTTTACAAATAAAATTTTTATATGTTAAATTTTGAGAAAAATCAGTATCTAACATTTCTGAAGGTTTACTTATCAGATAAAGATGAATATATAAATTTATTTAATATTAAGTTAATACAAGAAAGAACCATTCACGCACCAAAACACTGTATCCTTTTCTATGAAGTCTATATATTCTCACTCCTCAAATGCTCGGTTTAAAAATAATGTCTATGGTCGAATTAGTACGCCGAAATACATCGAAACACGTATGAGTTAACCAAGACATGTCGCGATCATCACGAAGAATAACGCATCATCATGTCAAAACACGCAGTCATCCCTACTCCTATTATAGTACAATATAAAATCAACATTATTATTCTATAACATATTGTTTACATTATTTCAATAACTTTACATTTTATATTCATTAAGTTCATTTAACATGAGGAATATATATTAAATTTACATATAAATATGTTCATTACTTTACACAAAAATTTTAATCAGGAAACTTTTTTCACAAAAATACACAAATTTTCCAACAGTGTACTGGTTCCACCATGAATTTATTGCTTTTGGATTGAAAACTATTTGGTGGAAAATTCAGTATTAGATCATGCCTATAGTCGTTGTAAAAAAAGATTGTAAAATTGGATGTCTTCAAGTTTCATTACGATGAATCTTTAAACCTTCCAGTGCGTGGCGATTCGTTTCAGCGAGCGGTCACATTAGTCGATACACAATGTCCGTTTTGTCACATCTGCATTCCATCCTTCTTTATGCTTTTATACTATTATATTTGTTATACTTATATGGATATATTAGTTTTGATCTTTTACATATGTTTGCTGAACTTTGCTATGAGACATGACACTTTTTTGACTGTTCAATCGTACGAATAATATCGAGTTCTACATCGAGACTCAACCGAACTGCGTGTATTTTTAATCTGTGAACTTTTGCGACAATTATTTTTTATTTTATTCTGTTTCCATTATGTTAACATCTGAAGAGGGCTCAATCCGGTAGCCGAAACTTATAATGTTTACCTTTCACCGTTATTATTTCTTAGTATACATCTTTTCGTCTTTTTTTATCTTTTCTGTACTTTTAATTTATGTCTTTAATTACATGTCTTTTTAAGGAATACGTTGACTCTTACTTCGCCCTTCATTTATTGTTATTTATTTTATATACGAAGAGTCCTTATATTTTTGTTATTTCTTTAAACCTTGTTTATTATTTAATAAAAGTAAATATTTGACAATAAATTCTTCTTGTAGTAATAGAGTAAGTACTAATAGAAAAATACGGGATACATTGAATTGCTTAATTACAGAAGTTTTATTTGATGACCGTAAAACCGTAAGGTGCAAATCGGAATATGAGATTCCCAGATATTTCTAATATGAAATAACCTATGCTCTTATGTCTCAGTGAAAATTGTTGCTAAAATATAAATGTTATTGTACAATAATAAAAAGAACAACCAGAATGAACATCGTGCCTGTTTCTGTGATGCTTGGTTCCAATTGTCTGATGATGAATCGCAGGTACAATGCATCGCATGCTTATTTTGCGCGCGGCATTGGCTGTATATTTGTATTTTAAAAATTTAGAATTAAATAAAGTTTCTTAATTGCAATATTGATGTACTTATACTATCAATTTCTCTGGGCATCTTATATTAGAAGCACAATTTTTAACTTTACAATTTGCTCATATTTACATTTCTTTAATTAAAAAAAAAAGGATTTAAATTAAATTTTACATAACATTATCTTAAAGCTTATTAAATTCCCTTCAAAATGACTTATTCTTTTTAATTCTGTCCATAAACGTCTAGCATGTACCTCAAAATAAACTCGGTATCTCATAATAAGAGCCTTTTCTCTATATATTTAAACATTGTATTTTTGCGTTATTTTATGTTATGAATATTGAATTAATATTTAACATTTCTTAGTATTAAAATGATACAATTTATCATATATATATAATTCTAAAATAACAATATTAGTTTAATTTTAAATATTAATTTGATATATTATAAATTTACTGAAATGTATTAATCTAATATATATTATTATAAATGTTAATTTTACTGGCGAAATATGTTTCCACAATTTGCTTACATTTGCAAATTGTGTCAATATTACATTTTTGTGTTAATTTTTTACATAATATTTGTATCTTAGGTTAGATCCTTTAATTTTAATCTTGGATAATGATTAAAATGATAATAAAATAGATCGTTTTATTCGTTTTAAATTTGAATTTATTCTGAAATAATATAAACTGTAATAAGTACACGTTTTTTAGCTTCAAAAACAGACTGTTATACATACTCTGATGGGGCTTGAAGATCTTGGATACGTCAGTGATAGATGGGAACAAATTCGTGAAAATATGCCTAATTTCGTATAATTCCGAATAAGGATAGCCGATCGCAACGAGATTCTTCGAGATGAAACACTTGCGCTAGTCAGAGTTTCGCGAGTCACACATTACGGGTGCGGTCCACTATAAATGCTTCGAAGCTTCTGACTGACCAATTGGAAAAAAGAATTTTACTAATTGACCAATCAAAAAATGCTTTGAAACATTTGTAACATCAAATGGACTGTAGCCATTATCTCCGCTTGAAGTTTTAACAATCATTGTAATTTTACTGTTTTTCGCGACATAGATGAATCCCCTCTTGTCTCGCGATCCATCGTGTAACCTCTCTTTCAGAAAGAATTTATCTCCCTATTTGCTGTTCGGATTATTCGAAAAGGTTTTATAATCTGCTTTTATATTCAGCTTTTAATATCGAGATACGCTTTGAATTTTATTCGCTCGCGCGTGCAGCCTGTAGTAATTATACGTGGATATTATATGTTAATTATACGTGGTAATTATACGTTATTAAAATCCGACATGTATTTATTGTATTCCGGCTGCATTATCTATTTGTCTAAGAAAAAAAAATAAAATAGATGCTATTTATAAAGCGTCGAAAATCATAAAGCCTGAAAGACAATTAAAAGGTGTAAGCGATAGGGACAGATTTCCATCTATCAGAAATAGTATATACCAGAATGCGTAGTACTTTCTGATAGGTTGGAACCTGTTATTCCCTATTCCTATTGTTTATGTGCTTTTTACTTATGTCTCAGGTTTTGTCTTGGTATTTGCGTTAATCCGTCCACCTGTCTCGTGTGTTTGTCTCTATATGTTTTCATTTTTTTCTTCATCGAATATCTGATCAGGATCGCGGATATGTACATTCACATGTGTATAATTATTCTCGCAGATTCATATATTTCATGAGCTATTATAACCGGAGTAATGACGATGCAATATCGCCACGATATTATTTCTTAACATATTTATCTTATGTTAAATTAACACAAAAAAGAGGGTGTATAAAAATGGCCAAAATTGGCCCTGAATGGACATCTTTAAAACTGCAGTTGTCATTTTGGAAGTCTGTATATTCATGAAAAAATGCTTATTTATCCAAGAAAACTAGGGAAATCTTCCAAAAATAATAAAATAGGTCGTTTAAACACTCTGCAAAAAAACTTACTTTGTGTCTAATGAATAATGATAGATTTCGAAATTAATGGTGTTTTTACATTTAACACAAGTTGGATCATAAAATACTATAAGAATACACTCTATCAGGAAGATCTACAAATATATATATGTGGTTAATATTGGCAACAACGGAAGCAGATGATTTTGACTTTGACATATGTTGTCAAGATCATGATCCCCTGAGTGACCTCCGATAGATTTTGCTTGGCAATTGCTTTTCGTTGAAAAGTAATTAACAAAAAAAGTTTTAAAAATAACGTTTTATTTCTGCTATACATATACAGTATTAAATACTATTTTATACCTGTTTCTATGCGAAGCGACTCTCACCCTATCTTCTCCCTTGCAAACAGGCGCACAACTTCCATAATTGTACTGTTGCATATAGATTTCGACTTTCCACGCGAAGCGACTCTCACCTCACCTTAAATACACATTTACATTGCCAACATTTTTGTTAATAACTTTTTAACGAAAAGCGATCGCCAAGTAAAATCTGTCGAAGGTACTCAGGTCACATATGTTAAAGTCAAAATCATTGGAGTTGTAGGGTTAAATCCACATTTCCATCATGCGCGCGCGCGCGCGCGTGTGTGTGTGTGTGTGTGTGTAAGAGTGTATCAAAAGTCTAGAAACGATCAAATATCTCGAAAGTAAAACACTTTTGAAAAAAATGTTTCCAACAAAAGTTGTAGAGCTTAAAAAGATCTGTTTACTGATTACATTCGCTTGACCTTGAGTGGCGCCGCCGAAGTCAAGTCAAAGTCAAATAGATTTTTTTTAAATGGGACATTTTATTTTTTATGCCAAAATCTAAAAAGCTGGTGTTAAGAGCTTTCCAAAACATTATAAAGTTATTTTTCATTAGTATTTTTTGAGTTATACACACAGTTTGAAAATTACAGTACCTCCGGCATTAGCATTACGTAAAATATCGGATCGATGGCTAAAATCTTTAAAATTATATATATATATATATATATATA
>NW_017305927.1:1902693-1909858 GCF_001594115.1 Trachymyrmex septentrionalis
AGAGCGTTTAAACGATTTATTTTATTATTTTTGAAAGATTTCTCCAGCTTTCCTGGATAAATAAGCATTTTTTTCATGAATATGAACTTCTAAAATAACAATTACATAAGTTTTAAAGGTGTCCATTCAGGGCCAATTTTGGCCATTTTTACACATCCTTTTTAAATGTATCGTTTAAAATATATAAAATGTTAAATTTAATACAAATTTCCCAACTGTGATTATTTTGCAAGAGAAAAGAAATTTTTCGTCACTATAGCATTTATCTTGCAGTTCTAAAAAATTCAATATATTATATTTAATTATTGAATTTTAAATATATGTTTAACGTGTTTATATATATACAAATAGAAGATTTATGATATTAAGCTCCATTATCATCTGGTTTTATTTAGAATTTGGAAGCTATTTCCAGACACTTCTTTTGACATTGAACTTGAATTCCTTTCTAGTGACAAAAGAATTTTATTTCCGGTCTCTTTTGACAAAAAATTCTTTAAAAATTATTTTTGAGTTGTGATTGAATAAATGACAAACGAAAATGATTGCAAGAGAACGAAAGAGAGGATTTGTCCCACTTAGTTTATGCTCCTCAAGAAACAACGAGCAACAGTGTATAAGCATGGCGCACGCTCGTAAAAGTACGGCAATAAAGTCACTCAAGAAGCTCATCGTCTCGTACCATTTGGGCGTGAATTAAAGGCGTGGCGAAAGGCCTCGCAGTGCCGCGATTGGTCGCTGGCGACGATAGGGACCAAAGGCTAACGACCGTGGGTCTGTCTTACTGTTCCATCGAAGTCCAACTCTCAACAATATATCCCGCTGATGCCCCACAGCACAAGGAGAACTATCTGTACTGCAGTTGGTGGGAGTGTCTGGCCTTACCCTGATATCCCATCCCCGAGAGTCTTAGTTAGAATCAGCGCGTCGATCAGTCGACGTCCGTTTCCAGTGTGGATAGACGAAGTGATTGTAGCCATTCAGATCGCGGATTGAAGAAAAAGAAGATATGCTCGCGGTTGGGCCTGACGGGCCTGGACTATGAGCAAAACGTCATCCATGGATTTAGTGGATCCGAACGAGAGCAAGAACATTATCTGTTTCTACAAATGTATGTTTAGTGTTTGTCTATGTATCCCGTTTTACAATCGTCGAGTGAATTACAACTAGGAATAAAACGAAACATTTGTGACTTTTATCGGAAGAGAGAACAATTACGATATCGTTTTTTTACAAAGAACTTAATGAAGTGCAATAACGAGATTTACAACATTCGGTGTCGGAGCGAATTTGTCGGAACTATTTTGCAGTGGTTCGGTTGAAATGACGGTTACGACTAATTTCTCGATGATGCGACCATGTTTCACTGGATATTCCTTTCAAGGTATGTTGCAGTTGATTAAATGTATTGAATCAATATTTATGTTGAAAAATCGTAGAGTTTGGAACAAATAATTTAGTTTCCAACAGTTTTAGTTACCAACGATCTAGGCAGATCCACATTTTTTTTCATTTATACTATTCAATACTTCTTAAATAGTATATAGTCATCGTCGTGTAATTAATGAAAGTATATAAAAATAAATATTTTAACAATAAAAATATTTATTTTTATAACCTGCTTTTATTTTGCAGAATTGTATCTTCATAATCTTAAGTTTGATAAAATTCTATATAAATATCTAGAAAATATTAAATGGAGTAATCTAAGATTAAAAAACGTAAAAATGACAATTATTAATAATATAATATTATTAAAAATTGAACAAAAACTTATTGATTATTTATTTTTAACAAAATTTATATTATAAAAGTAAAATTAATATATTAACTAGAATTGACTGATTAAACCAATTCTTATAGCAGATTTGAAATGTAACTTAAACAAGTTTTATTTAAGAATAAAATGTTAACATCAATTTTCTTCAAAAGATTTGCCTGATATTGACAATTGCCCTAAAATGAATAGAACAGAGTTGAGTAGGTCGTAAATTATGGAGCGTTTCCTAGCGCTACAAAGCCTTTTTCTTTACCATTGTTGGCCTATTGACGTTTTAATTGTATAGCATCTATCTTTCTTTTATTCTATGGCATTTTAAGGAATAAGAAATTTTATTGAGATAAAAATGTCTAGAATAAATCATTGCTGGATTTTATATAATTTTAGACAGAATTTCTATATAATTTATCGAAAAAAGACCTAAGTAAATGCAAAACCATCCTTTAAAATATATTTTTTGTAATTAATTTAAATTACTGCAGCTGATTTCTATCACAGTTCTCTCCACCTCTTTCTCTCTTGTTCTATTTTTTAAATATATACATTTACAATACATACATATTTATTTGCTTATGTGTGTGCTCATTTGTCGTGATTATTTATCTTTGCTAGGTTATTTATCCTTATCAATTCTTTAGCGCCCTATCATGTACATTCGATTCTTCTCGGAACTTCATTATGAAAAATAATTTTATATTTTAGACCGTACATGAGAACACTACCAATACAAATTAGAAATTAAATGTCTATACTGATCAAAGCTGGATCTTTAATACTTAAATAATTTAATGTAAATTATATATATACTATATATACATTTATATATATACTATGTAATAATATAAAATATATATATAATACAAAAGATTCGAGTTCGACTTTCGACCGAATATTTTTCACAATAAATTTAATTTCAGTTTTTCAGCATATTAATCTTTCTAATATAATACTTCATTGAGTATCAAATTAAAAAAAATAATTGCTTGTCAATTTAATTTATTTTGTGATATTATTACAGTAGTTTAATTGCGCTTATAAATCTGGAAAACTAATTCAATGCGCAGTTCGAATGATTACAAATATGGTATATATGCGTACACACATATAGTATACATATAATTCACATTGAATTATTTAAACATTAAAGATCCAGTTTTGACCGGTACAAGCATATAATTTCTAGTTATTATAAAAATGCAGAAAAATATTTAAAATTTATTTATTATTATTTTTAAGGAACATTGCTAGCAATAATAATAAATAAATTACATTCAGTATATTTTACAAAATTTTTGTAATTCAATCATTGTTGCCTTAGAAACATAAAAGTATCTATTCCGTTCCGGAGAAATTTTTTTTAAAATGATTTCGTTCTGTGTATGTATTTGGACTTTGTTCAAATTGTCATTTATTATGTCATAAATTTGAGCGTGCTATTGTCCAGCTTTCGAACATAACTTACCCATGCATTTTACTCTATAGAATAGAGAAAAATGTGTAAGGATAAAGAAAAAAATGTCCTAAGGATGTGTCATTCTGTCACGGACGGAAAAACTCATAGCTAAATCTGTTCTGAAGATGATACGTTTAATAACAAGGTCTGTAAAATTAAATAACGCGCTTCGTCGAGTATCCAGACGTGCGGCATCCCGAGTGTAATTAGCACGTGTAATTAGTCGCTTGATGATTTACCAGCTGGAAACGAGACGCGAAAGTGTGTGCTCGCGGAAATCGCGGCGGTAAATGATGGTGGACGATTAGCGCTCAACTCAACGAATGCGCTTCCGTAAAATCTGCGCATAGAAGTTTTCAATGATGGTCATTAATTACTTCATCGCGGTGCGCAGAATTCTTTTTTTGCCTTGTGATTCCGTCATTATAATGATTTATGAGACGCGCCACATGGTTTTCTGAGTAGTTGGATGGAGGTGCTTTTCCTCGTTCTTGAAAGTGCATTTCAAATTAAAATTGGAATCGCTTGGAAGATGTTAAACATTTTGAGTTGAAGGAATCTTCGAATAGTCTCGATTTGTTAATTAAACGATTAATTATATCGGAAGTCACTTCACGCAGGAGTGCAATCGCTATTGGTGCGGTTTATTCGAGCGTCGATTGCACCCGCAGCGATGCATGGCTACGATTATGCAAGCATTCTGTGCAATCGGATAGCGGTTTCCTTTTTCTGCGGATGCTTTTTACGTTAGTCGAAGCTTGCTTTACTCTTTGTCCTGTGCGACAAAGTGTTTTACGCGGAAAATGTTTAATTACAAACGAAAGCGTGTGACCGTACCCTATTGCATTTCCCGTCTCTCGACAATAATAGTGACGGCGATAACGATGGTGCCATCATTTCCATATCTTTTACCGAGCCGCGGTTGTGAAAGTGCAATAATGTACTTACTTATCGCGACCAGGATGAAAAAAAAAACGATTAATGCATTTTTCTTTATACAATTTATTTATAAACGACACTTTGCACCCGGATTAGAAAAGTGAAAGCGACGAGGTTAATCATCCGCTTCCTTCTCACCGTGAACTCTCTAAACAATTAATAACTTCAATCAATACGATTCCAAAACCGTAGAATTAATTGAATCTGCATCAATACGCGCATTTTGACACAAGTATAGATAATATTGTACGCCCGCGCGCGTTTGCGTTCTCACGACGACGTTCCGTCGACGTGAATCGCGCTCTCATTGCACTCGCGTGAAATAACAATATGCATATTTATAAACCAGAATTTTAATGACAGAATTGTTAGTACAATAATAAAGCTCAGAACGTAACAAAAAGAAACTCTCGTCCTGTCGATTCCAAATCTAGGCACGGGGAACAACCGACGCGCGCTGCATCTTTATCTTCATACGAGCGCCTGCGAACTTGAGGAAATAATGACGCAAGGACAATGTATCGAGTGGCACAGCCACAACGCGGGCACAACAAAATACTTAGCGTATCGATGAGTATTAAAATAATTTGCATTTGTATTATTGTCAATTTTAAGAAAATCCTAAAAAGAAGTACGTTTCTTTCAATTCTCATGATTCATTATACTCGTCTAATCTTCTTACGAAAACTCTTCTTTTTTAATGTTGCTTAAAAATTAAATATCAAATTATATTTTTGAAAGTACCACATTATAAATAATTAAAAATCAAAATTTATAATAAATTATTTGTGTTAAGTTTTATATATTATATATCGATATAAGCCATTTGGCGCAATCGAAAGAATCAAGGACGTTCCGTTTCGCAGTGCGCTCTCTCAGAACATCGATTCAAATCCAATTGGAATGAATAAGATCGATAGCTAACATGTCGATTACATTAACAATATACATAACGTGTTGTAACTATAATAAGTACCGCCTTTAACGAAACAAAACGCTTCGATCACCGTCTCGCCTGGACGATCCGATTTTTCGTTGTGCTGTCATTGAGATTCCGCTTTTTCGTTGATTACCGCGTCTTGTATAAGCAAGCGCGTTTTTCTTTAATATTAAACGTATGATTGCGTATTTCCTTTTTGCCCGTCTAATTACACAACTCATTCGTTTCGTTATTACTGCCTTTTCTTTCAATTGTAATTTCGTCTCTTCAAAAGAGATTCTTGAAAATATTGAAGATCAAAAGTAACGAGGATATACCACGAGGAATTACTTAATTCACTTTTAAAATTCGCTTTAAAAAATGTGTTCTGAAACCTGTCCAGTTAAAATTACCAGCAACGACTCTTTCCTGGACCGTGCGTATTCCTTTCTTTATATATCAGAGCGTCGTCGCGTAACGCGAAATTAAATAAGCCAAGCAAATTATACGCTATCATTGTTGTGTGTCGTAAAACCGCACCGGGATTTATTGGACTTATCGATAGTTACGACGTTGTTCATTATACGTTGCAGCCGCCCGCGCTTATAACTCTCTCTTCTTCTCTCTTCTTCTTCTTCTCTCTCTCTCTCTCTCTTTCCCTCCCTCTCTCCCTCGCTCTCTTTTTTTCTCTTTCTCCTGCTTCGAGAAAAAAAGAGAAAAAAAATTAAATCAAGCATGTGGTGCAACGATAAATCCAGACTGCTCTCTTTATACACTGTTCAATAACTGTTCCACCACTTCGTCAACTATCTCTCTCTCTCTCTCTCTTCTTCTTTCTTTTCTATGTCTTAATTTCTGATAAATATCAGAAAATCAAAGTACATTTCTCAATTTAGTAACTTTATAAAAACAAGCAGAATAATAGAAAAAGATAATTTCAAAAAGGGATTGTGACCCTTATTAACATTTGATGTCATTCGTAACGTCTACTTGGGATTTCAGTTATGGAAGCGATGAAAGGAGGAAGTGTACCGCTTGTTGCAGACATAGGTTCAATACCGGGTCAGGGCCGTGTAAATCAGCTTGGTGGTATCTTCATCAACGGACGACCGCTGCCTAATCACATCAGATTGAAGATAGTTGAAATGGCTGCTGCTGGGGTCAGACCGTGCGTTATATCAAGGTATCAATTTAAGAAGTCTTTTGGATAATTCCACGATAACTTTTTAAAATAGAAATATATACATTGAAAGAACAGTTTTACTGAAGTATTAAAAAATTTAACTAAATATGAATCTAAAAATAAGCTAATCAAAATAAAAAACATTCAAGCTGATTGCTAACGTTAAAGCTTTTTTGCAGTATTCAGCTTATCATACTTAGATTTTTTATATTCTATATAATTATAATTATTTCCGTATAATCATTTCATTCTATATAATTATAATTATTCCAATATAATTATTTGGACCAATAACATTATTTTCAAATCTGCATCTAATTAAATTTTTAAATACTTCAGCAAAATTTTTCTGTGTAAATTTTTGTTTTATAAACCATACATGAACTGATTCGTCTATTATCGCGTCTCACTGAGAATAGACAATTAAGGGTGTCCCATGGGTGCGTTTCGAAGATCCTAAATCGCTATCAAGAAACTGGTAGTATCAGGCCTGGAGTCATCGGCGGCAGCAAACCACGTGTGGCCACGCCGGAGGTGGAGGCGAGAATTGAAGAGTACAAACGTGACAACCCGGGTATGTTCTCATGGGAAATAAGAGATCGACTGATCAAAGAGGGCATCTGCGAACGGACCAGCGCTCCGAGTGTGTCCGCAATATCTCGACTACTCAGGGGTCGCGACTCCGAAGACGACGTTAAACTAGGTGACGGTGAGAAGTCATCCCAAAATAACAATCGCTACACAAATAAGCATTAGCAATACGTGTAGCAAGTAATACTCCATAGGTAGAATTCGGAGTACAGACCTTTGTACGTCTCAGGAGGTGGAGAAAATATTAGGTACAAAAAAGTTCTTGCCGATTTTTGTTTGTGTCACTATTTTTCTGAATGT
>NW_017305927.1:1909958-1929817 GCF_001594115.1 Trachymyrmex septentrionalis
ATACAATTTTCAATAGTAAATTTTAAGTTGCGCATTTTTTTATATCCTCAATATGACTAACCAAAAACAAATTATTCATGCGTGTTCAAACTTAGTTCTAACGTATTAGAGATCTGTGAAAAAATTTGTATAGCATTTGGGGAAGATTTCCTTTATGTAATAAAGGAAAAGTTGCTCGAAATTGGCTTTCCAAAAGTTTGCTTCAGGTAATGAGAACCTTGAAGATCTCGGTCTGGAAGGCCACTTTCCTTGAATAATGAGAATTTGAGAATTGCAATCGAGATAAATTTAAACATTAAGCTGCAGAGAACTAATTGCTAGTACATTTAATGTTAATGAAAAAATCATAAAATATGTTTCTTCAGTTTTTCATATAGAAAACGGCAAAAACTTTTTTGGACACCTGATATATACATCCGAGAAGCCAAAAAAAGGGGAATGAAGAAAATATTTCTCAAAAATTAATTATATACATAATCTCGCACAAATAATTTTATATATTTTTATACATTTTTTTGTTCAAATCATTTTCCTTATTGAGTTTTTATTAATTGATTAATAGGTTTTAAATATCATAAAAAAATTTTTTTAGAGACTAAGCAATGAAGGGACTCATGCAATAAAAATCAGTTTGGTCTGTGCTCCAAATTTTAATATTATTTAATTTATACGTTATAATAAGAAAATTTTCTGTAGCGAAAAAATTTAATATCTCATGCGGAATTATATTTTAAGACATAAACAAAACAGCTTGTCTCTGTTATGTCTTTGAGAAAAATATCTGTTTTGCAAGTTCTTTGAAATTTCTTCGATCGTTAAAGCAGCGGCAGATTTTTTGAGAGCATGTCCATCGACTCTTTCAGCTGCTCAAGTTCCTTCTCGCGTACTAACGGAGATTGATGATAGTCGGCGAATTGGCGAATTGGCCCGACACCGAGTATCTTTGCATGGAATTGGATTATAATGGCATCGATTCGTATATGAGAGACCGTACTTGTGGTCATTCGTTATGTGCCTCTTTAAAATTAAATCAGTCGCTTTTCACGTTTCTTGCGGATCTCGCAACGTACCAAGGTACATGATTTTGTAAAAATTACATGTACCTTGTGCCGAAGAAAAAGAATCTGAGGAAATAAGGATTAGCTAATCACGAAAAAGATTTCCGCTTTTTAAATTTGACTAACTACCTGCGTACGAAGAACTATTTCTTTAGAATTTGCCTCGAGAAAATAAGAATGCAGATAGTTTTGCTTCGTTGTTCTGTATTACTTTTCGGGTCGGTATTATTTCATTTAGAGTTCCATTCTATCTTATTTACAAAGAAACTTTAAAATATATTTTAGGTATCATAGAAAAGCGTTTTAAATCAGTTCCCTTACAGAAAAATCAATTCAATATTAAAAAATAATGATTAATTACTCATTCATTACTTAAAATTTGAAAGCACAGAATAACAGATTTTTAATACTCAAAATAAGTAGTTATCTACTTTTCAGTATTAAATTTCTATAAGAGTTGTGATCTGCCGTTCTTTTATTTGCATGAATTATAGATTGTATCCTCTCTAAATTCTTTGAAATGGAATCTTACTTTTGAAAAAAATAACTTAAGTTTCAATCTTTAAGAATGAGATTTTTTTACTCTACTACAAAGTGAGATTCACTTTAAAAGTTTTAGACAGTCTCCTAAATCTCAAAAAATTTATTTCATGTGACACCAGTTGTCTCATAACATATGCGAATGTACGTTGAACACCCACTATTGGCCCACTTGAATCCTCAGAAATCCGAGAACACCGTGAATGCGGAGGACTTCGCGTGGTGAAAGGATCTTCGCATCCGCGATACGCCTCATCACCTGGCCCACACGATGGACCACCGTGTGGAACCTACTCGCTTGGGCAACGGTGAATGAATAAATTAAATGCTCGCGTATTAATCGATCGTGCCGGCGTTTCTCGGTCTCAGAAATTGCCGGTTCGCCTCCGGTGCGCCGTGGTCGGATCGCCTCCCTCCAGTAGCCAAATCGGCCACAACTGTTCGACGGGCTCTGTAATTTTCTCGCCGCTCGATACATGCCCACGTGTTGTGTACGCGCGAGCTTGGTATTGTAGGTTGCACGTAAAGGTGTGGACCTTATACGCGTGCAAATGTTGATCGTCATCGAGAAAATCAACGACCGATGAAGGACGCGCTTACCGACTCACGAATGAATTAAGATCCTTTTCTCTTTGCTTTTTCTTCAAGTTTAAAATAAAAAATACATAAATGCTAAAAAAAAGATCATTTTAACTCTCCGGAGCTGACGTCAAAAGCTATAACACAGTTACTGACACTTGATTTTGTGAGACCTATAATACATATTGATTAAAATTATTAAAAGTACTAATTAATTTTCAAGAACTAAAATGACATATCAAAAAGAGTAAATACTAAGCTTTGTTTAAAATGAAAAGGACTGTATTTATATTTTAGCTTAAATTTAAGACTATGTTTCAAGACAGTTATTTGAACTGGAGATAAATTTGATCGAATATACTCGTAACCTTCTTTATTTACTTGTGTTGAACATTTTTCGGTCAATTTTCACTTAATAGATTTACTTTAATATAATCCAAATTTTAAATGATGTAACATAAAAAAAATTGTTTGATATTGTTCAAAATGGCAATGGCTACGGTAATAGATGCAAGAATAAAGAAATAAATTCAAATAGAGTAATGTACTTTTTATCTCAATGTTACTTCAGAAAAGCTATTGTATTGGATCAAACAAAAGTTTATAGCGCTATTTTATTTGTCTCATGTCTACAAGTTTTTAAAAAAATTTGGCAATTATATCATTTGATAAAACAAAATTTCGACTTTAACAATCTATTTTTTAAATTATGGTACAACGATTTTTGGCGGAATTGAGCAATCAAAGTGAAAATTCTCTTTTATTTATTCCGTGATAACAGTAATAAAAAATCTTAGTAGCATTTTTAAAAAACGATTTAAGGAATACTTTAAGCTTTTACGTTAAAAAGTCGAAAATTTTTGCAAGTTTTTTTAAGCGCGTAACAAATTCATGAAGTAAGCAGAAAATTTTTTATTTTCTCATTTCGTAATTCTCTATGCGTAAAAGTTATCAAATTCACAGGAACTCCAAAGATATAGTAACTTTTCAAAACATTTTACAGATTAAAGATCTTAAGTTTTCCAGAATCCTTATCTTAAATTTAAATTTCATTTGTTTTTAACAAAATTACAGCTATTTAAATTTTGAAGTTTGTAACACTAAAACTTTTATTTTGATTTCTGATCTAATATCTTTATTCATCAAAATCTTTGTTAGTCAAACAATCATTGTAATGAATCCAACAAAGACTGACTCATTGTCAGTTCCAACAAGTTAAAAAGAAATTTTTAGCTATATGTATTACAGTAATCAAAATATGTATAAACCGCAATTAAAGTTAAAAGAGTTTAATAAGAGAGAGAGATATACGTATATTAAAAATATACGTATATCTGAAATATATGTATCAGTTTGACAGATATTGATAAGTAAGTGCCATACTTGCGGGAAGTTAAGGACAAGGAATTTCTGTGTCATGTATCATAAAGAAATTCTCACCAAACACGGATACAAATTAATACTGAAGTGGAAAGGAGGGATGTCTTCCTATTTTGCTGACAAGAAAAATGAATTGTGCACAGACACGAATTTATCCTGAGATTATCTGAGGAGCTGCTAAGTCGGCAAAGATGAAAGGAACTACAGTTGAAAGGAGGGGAAAGAGGATTCTTGCGTTCGTAAGTCGATCGCTCTGACGGTCGGACGCCCGTCAAAAAAATAGAGAAACTGGGGCAAAAATAACACAACCTCACAGAGGGTGAGGAATGAAAAGGGACACCGTCTATTAAGCGCCCACGAAGTTGTGAACATACGAGTCGGGCTGCTGTAGATGTCGAGATGAAGTGACATCTATGTTTACCGGACGTATCGAATTGTTTTTCTCGCATATAAAATGCATCGCACGCTATAGATATGCGTGTAATTCGAGGAGTGTCAACTTTAGGCGAGAAAGGTATATGACATTTTAACAAATGTTGAAGGTAAACGCCACGAAAGTGAATGATAAAGGTACTGTAGATCTCATATATACAGTTAGAGCAAAAAGTATTCGTACAAGGAAATTTGTTATAAAAAAAAGCCTTATTTGTAAAAAATAAATATTAATTAGCAATTTTATACAATAAAAACATTCTGTTCTAACATAAATAAATAAGCTTTGCATGTATTTCTGATTTTAGAAGTTAAATTATTTTTCGTCTGTATGAATACTTTTTGAGCATTCACACAATACAATTTTTAATTTTTGCTTTTTTTTTTTTTTCAGATGATATATTTTGTATAATTAATACACATCTTTTTGGTATATATAATTTTAAGAAACATACAGTCTATTTTCTTTATGAATAAATTGTTAATTATCCAACAAAAAATGATCGTCAATTAAACGTCGAACCGACGTCAAATTAATGTTGAAATCATTGTATTTATATTGATTCGACATCAATTCGACATCAATTCGATGACTCATTTGTTGCTGGATAATATTTATTTTTAAAAATAAAGTGTTTTTAAAAAATATTTTCTTTGTACAAATACTTTTTGCACTTATGTATCACAGGAAATCGAAGTAATACGTTACCTGTAACGTCGTTACCATTCCAATTGTTTTCTTGATAACGTACTAGTAATGACATTAATTTTTTTTTATAACTACAACATAGTTATATTTTTTTGTAATAATAACGAATTTTACAATTATTACTTTTATTGTTACTTTTTATCTTTTAAATCTATTTATAATAAAAATTGTTATATATTCAATCTTTAATCTTTGGCCAAATTATATAATTTTTTCTTACATCAAAATCATTTTAAGTAATATCTTAAGATTAAGATAATAATACGGCTCAATTTGTGATTAGTTTGTGACGTCTTAAGAATGCCATAAATCACAAAACTGTATTAACAAACTGTAAAAACGAACTTTATAAATACTGAGAATACCGATTTTTAAGTTTGATGGCATGTACTACAAAATTTATTGTGAGAAATATCACTTTACCGAAGTGTGTTTTAAGACCACAAATATTTAATCGACGCGTTGTTTGTATAACAACATATGCATAAAATATGTAACACGTATAAATTTATTTTGAAATATTATGTACAAAGCTGTAGCTCAAAGCAAAAAAGCAATTTAATTCTTATAATTGATTGTGTTTTCACACATCGCGATCTAATATTCGGGCGAGTAACGGCATGGATGTATCTAGAGAAGGATTTAAAGGTTTGAACCCCTCCGAAATTTTGTATTAACTATTTCATTTTGAGAGCGTTACACTAGCGTACATCTTGATAGCACACATCCACTCACATCGATTGATACCTAATAAGTTTTCACTGCTTTATTAATGAGAATATTTTATTTTGAATTAGTAACAATGTACTTTATTCGTGAATGTATCGTGAAATTTTTTTCGGGGAGGGGGGGAGGGGAGGGGTTTCAATTAACCCAAGAATGTACCGTGCACCAATCGAAACAACAAAACAATAAAAATTTTGCTACTGTACTAAAAAAAAATGTTACTGCACCAATTTTGTCGTTGTAATTTACAAACATTATTGTTTATAAATATGATATATAATTTTTAACATCAATAAATTCCATTTAAATATTTTTACAACTTTTAATATCTTCTCGTTTTTAAAGAGGAAAAATATTATGTTTTATACATCATGTAACTTTTACTTCTTTTTTTAAAGAATTTTTTTTTAGAAAGGCAATACTACTAAGAATATATCATTATATTATAGCAAATATTCTATTTTTCGCACAGGACAAAAATTTTACGAAAATTTTTTCTACGAATCCCATATTTTGTCAAAGCTTAAACGAACAGAAGTATTAATAATTACTTATATGGTCTTATAACGAGAAAAAAAAATTTTATGTAACAGTAAAAAACTCACACAAAGTCAAAAGTTGTATGTTCTTTACATTTAAAAACGAAAGAGAGGAGTTCGATAGAACATGTACAGTCGATTACAGATAGGTTGCGATATTTTTTTTTCGATGGGTTTCGAAAATACGGTTTGCTCACCGAGTGATTGGTTCTTACATATGGATCTGACAATTTAGGTTCAATCGATCAATTGTACATAGCTAATTCAAAATAAAATATTCTCATTAGTAAAGTAATGAAAAATTAGACACTAACCAATGTGAATGGATGTATGCTATCAGAATGTGCACTAACGGGACCCTCTCAAAATAAAATAATTAATAAAACATTTCGGGGGAGGGATTTGAACTCTTAAAACCACCCCTCTCAGATACACCCATGACTGTATCGAATTCATCTCTTTCATTTTTAATTGTAAAAAACATACAATCTTACTTTTGACTTTGTGCGAGTATTTTGCTGTTACATAAATTTTTTTTTTTTTTTCGTTATAAGATCATATAAGTAATTTTTAATACTTCTGTTAGTTCGAGCATACAATAACAATATTAAAGAATCAAACATTTTGCTCGTAGTAACTGTATTGTTTTTCTTTAAAGAAAAGTCTTTAAAAAAAATAAATAAAATTACATGATGTAACTTTATTTACACAACATAACATTTTTCTTGTTCAAAATGATACGAGAAGACATTAAAAACTGTAAAAATATACAAATGGAATTCATTAACGTTAAAAATTGTTGTAAATGTCACAACAACATTAAAAATTAGTGCAGTGATATTTTTTTTAATACAATAGTAAAATCTCTCCCTTTTTTGTCCTCATTCTGTTTACCGTATGGTATATATCTCTGGGTTGATATAAAACCTTGAAAAAAGTTCCACGATATCCACCCAATGAGTAACGATAACTAATTGCTTTTAAAAAATAACTTTCCATTCCCCCAGTCAAATCGTACAATATTAGCCACAATACTCATTTCGTCTTGGCGTTTCGTCGGAAGGAAATGATTATTTGCGAAGTCCTGGCGGAACTTTCGTCGAAGTTATTTCTGACCATTCATCACACGTGGATGTGGCACGATTATGGACTCAGGTTTGTTGGATCACGTCGTCGCTCGCACTATTTCCATCTGTATGCAGAGAGGTGTCGGTAAATTCAAGAAGCACGACAAAGAGAGAAAGTAAACAAGAGAGAATGAGAAAGAGATATAAAAAGAGAACAGAATGACCCGCAGGCGAAGGTGGATAAAAAAAAGGCACGACGACGGGCCGGGAATAGAGTCCGTGTCGAATTTGCAGTCAAGACGCGGCCCGTCTTGACGTCGGGCGTCGTCGCCCGATTAGTCGCGCACCATGTTAACTTGAGCCCCAAGAACGGTCTCGACGACAATCCCGAAATACACATAGCGACAGATTATAAATTTTGGCACCATTATGTAAATGTATAAATTACATCTTATCCTTTTTTCAATTTTAATATGTCTTTTTGTAGGAAAAACGAGTTCTGGATCCGACTGCGAGAGCGAACCAGGGATTACACTGAAAAGAAAACAGCGCAGAAGCAGAACGACTTTCACGGCTCACCAATTGGATGAGTTGGAACGAGCATTTGAGAAGACTCAATATCCTGATATCTACGTCAGAGAGGAACTTGCCCAGAGGACAAGATTGTCAGAAGCTAGGATTCAAGTATGGTTTAGCAATAGAAGAGCTAGACTACGGAAGCATATCTCTTCGTCAACGTCTACTGGATACGTCAGTTCTGTAGCTTATCCAACAAGCTATGTTATTCATCCACCGGCACCGCCTTCTCACGCAGGAGCTGCTGTGCCGCCAGGTCATCCGCATCAGCATCCGCATCCTCAAAGTCTGCCAGATGCGTCATTCTCTTCCGGTCAAGGTATATATGCATATATATTATGTTTACATACCTTAACCTTAATCGATGACAATAAACATATTATGTCTACTTTAACTTTACTACTTTACTAATTTACTCATTTTTATTATAAAACATAATACAAGAACGAGATAATCTGTTACGTTCTATTTCAGTTTCCGAATTGTATTCATCTCATGCATCAGTGACTCATCAATTGGAACCAGCGACACGACTATCATCGACCGTTGGATCGACTTCGACTTATAGCTTCCCGGCCACAGTTACTTATCCCAATCTATCCGTATCGTCCAGCTATCAGCAAACAAGTAATCAACAACTACCGCCGACTGCGAACTCTCTCGTCACCATGATGGGACCGAATTCAGGCAATTCGACATCCGCTCCCGATCAATTAGCTTCGTCGGAACTCCCTATCAGCTCGGTTTCACCTCCTCAACAGCAGCAGCAGCAGCAACAACAACAACAACAGCAACAGCAAACGCAACAGACTAACCAAGGAACTACATCACCATCCTGGAATCTTGCAATAACGGCTAGCGGCAGTAGAGTCAATCTATCAAGTCCTCCAACAAGTCTGCAACAATCTCACGTCTATAGCGCACACCCGCAAGCTTTTGCTAGCCCTTATACTGTGCAGAGTTTTCAACAACCACCTAGGCCAGCGCCACAGACCTTCTGGTATTAAAGTATGAAATAGTTAAAATAAGAAGCATCAAACGCTTCTTTTTTGCGAAGATAAAATTTTTTATCGTTATTATTGTATCAATAGTTAATATTCAAAGGAGACTGTTTACATTAGAGATGGTTTCTCTTATTTTCATTTTTGCAATGAAAATTCATTTTTATGTAAAAACGAAAATAAGAGAAACAATTTTCAGTGACCTTGATCTTAACGAATGTTGTTCAGGACATGATCCTGAACAACATTCAAGAGGTTTTAGCCGTCGGACACCTTGCGTAATGCTAATGTCGGCGGTACTATAACCTTCAAGCCTTATAACTCGAAAAGTACTTCATGAAAAAATATTTTATTATAGTGTTTTGGAAAGCTCTCGAGGTGTGCTATAAGAATATGCAATAAACAATGGGTAGTTATATTTAAAAAATTCATGTTGACCTTGACCTGACCTTGGTAGTGCCCCCTATCCAAATTTGTTATTTCCATCTTATTTTCCTCAAGGAAGTCTACAATTTTCATATAAAACTTTTTTTTGTATCTTTCTTAGTTTTTGAGATATTCGCCTAGGGCGATTAAAATGCTCCACCTTGTACACAAACTATACAACTGCCGTATCTCCTAATATAAAGAAAAAAAAATGCGTGATATCAATACAAATTTACTTTTTTAGAAAAGGTAAACAAAGGCATTAAGAGTACATAATCCGTAAAAAAAAGATACTATTTTACCACAAATCATAAAACCCAAGTAATACTATCTTTATTGTACTAAATAAAAAGGTAAAACCCAAATGTGCGGTACTATTTCTATTACCCAAGTAATTTAAAACCCAAGTAGTATTTTGTACCCACACAAGTAGTTATTTTTATTATTTATTTAACTGTAACAATATGTATCTTTTGTATAAAAGATTTAATATCAACTGGCGTCAAGTTAAATCCCATACCAATCATACCAAATTAAATAAAGGATATAATCCAAGTGGTATTATGTATCTTTACCTTTTTTTTTTACAATGAAACCTAAGTATATATCTTTGCATTCCTATTGAAGGATCGTGCTATTCTGATAAAGACTTTAATTGTTACTTATATGAAATTTTTATATCGCAATTTATTCGAAGACATTTTCTCTTTCAATCAAACTAGTAGTTATTTAGTTCTCCTTCAAATCAATTCATTATTCAGACGAAATTGCGTTATTTTATCCATTCAAGTGTAACCATAAAAAATTAAAAAGTAAACACTTGACGCTGCTAGATCGGATAAGAAAAAATTCTACTATAAAAACAATTAAAAAATGTTAATTAGTTAATAAAAATTAATAATAAAGGACAATTACAATTTTAATGTAATAATGAATTTAATCTTAATATTTTTTTACACTGAATAAAAATACATTTACTGTTTATTTCTTTTTTTTTATATAACGCATGTCTTACAGATAGGTACAAGTTTATTTATCTTAGACTCAAATCTAGCAGTTTGCACAACTTTCATAACTTATACGACTGTGTAACTTAATCGCATGTATGTATATATATATATATATATATATACATATATGTATATATCTACATGATAGATACTTTTACTCTCATGGAAATATTTCTTATTTTTTTATTCTAAATATTATATTCATATTTTTAGTATTATATTATACTGTTATCTAACAGCGTTTAACAAATGTTTATTTCTTTAATTTTTTGTGGTCACACTTGAATAGACAAGGTAACGCAATTTTGTCATAATGTTTTGAATAATGTTTTGAAGGAGAATTAAATAACTACTAGTTTGATTGGAAAGGAAAATGTCTTTGAACGAATTGTGTGATAAAAATTTCACATAAGAACAATTAATGTCATTTAGATCAGAATAGGAAGATCCTTGAATAGAAATACAAAGATATATTAAAACTTAAAATACGAAGCTATATATTACAAAGATATATATTTAAGTTTTATTGCACAAAAGTTAAAGATAATTGAATTATATTCTTTGAGAATTATATTCTTTATTTTATTTGGTATAATTGGTATAGGATTTAACTTGGCGCCAGTTGTTGATATTAAATCTATTATACGAATACATATCATTAGAGTTAGTATTATTAATTTAATTTAGTATCATTTATAAAAAAGATTTAATATATATCGACATTTGACGCCAAGTTAAATACAGAATTTAACTTGACACCTTTTATTGATATCAAATCTTTTATACAAATGATACATATAATTAGAGTTAAGTAAATAAAAAAACTAGTACCATTTGAGTTTTACTTTTTAATTTGATAGAATTTAACTTGGTTAGTTAAGACTGTATCATTTATATTTTAATTTTTGATATGGTACAATTTTTTCGAGGAATAATAATTATTGACAGAAAATTAAAACTGCCATTACTTGGATTGGACTAAGAGCACCTTTAAATAAGAATAATTAAAACTACTACTTGAGTTGGAATAATAAAAAGATAACATACCACTTAGGTTCTATCCAAGAAGCACATATATTCTTAGCCTTTCTTTTTACCTTTTTTGGAAAGATAATCTATTATATGAATAATACATAAAATTTGGTAGAATTTAATTTGGCGCCAATTCTTATAACATCAAAATTTTTTTTGTACACATAATACATATCATATTAAAGTGATAAAGATAGTATCGTTTAGGTTTTACTTTTAGTATTTATCGTGGTTAGTTATAACTGTATCATTTAGATTTTAATTTTTAATTTGTTACAATAGCTTTTTCGAGAATAATTTTTAACAGAAAATGAAAGCTGCCATTACTTGGGAATAAGAGAATCTTCAATAAAAATATATATAACAGAAGAACTACTGTTACTTGAGTTGGAATAATAAAAAGATACGTAACATATTACTTAGGTTCTATTCGAGAAGCACGTATATTCTTAACGCCTTTTTTTAAAAAAGTAAGTCTGTACTGAAGTCACGTATTTTGTATTAATAAATACTACCATACAATTTCGTTTGTATTTCCTTTAGTTAAATATTAAGTTATAAAATGGAGATCAAGATCAAATAGATCATTATCATCTTCTAGCTTAATTAACAAATAGGGTAAAAGCACTACATGTGAATCAGACACTAGTTCCGGATCATTTTTTATATTTAAATAATTATAGTAATTTTCATTAAATGGAACATATCACAAGATTCTTTAACATTCGTTTTATCTCTTTCAAGTGCCAATTGAATTTAATTTATTAGGTACAGCGCTACACATTTTATTGATGTCTAACTAATTAAATGTGCGAGGTTAACTAACGTATGTATCTTTAAAAATTTATTCAAAGTGTATTATAAAAATTGTCTTATGGCTTTTATAAGTATAGTAAATAACGTTAGATTTCATGGAAAAAATCAATGTTATGCTCAGTTTAGATTAAATATGTACACGAGTGTTGTTTAATCATCATCTTATAACGATACTTTTGTCTCAATGCGTTAAGATTACGAAGTGTATATAATTCTATAGCCGAAAAAAGAACATTATTTTTTATTTGTGGACTCTTCAATTCACTCGACGGCATCTCCACAGTATTATTTTGTAATTTTTGTAATTTTTTTAGTTGTCCATTGAGCAGAATATCTAAAATCGACATATCAGATAACTTTAGAATATCTTTAAAAGTTCTTCTTTTTTTAAGGAACATCTTTAAGATATTTCATAAAAAACTTTGAAAGATATCATAAAGTTGTCTTATTCGTCAATTTTATTTGCTTATTCGGTAATCTTTAGAAATTAATGTCTCGTTAATTATTGCGAAGCTGTATACGAACGTTGTGTCAACAATTTTATCAGACATTGTACAATATAATATATATAACATGGATATTTATATAATAATATATATAAGTAATTTGTAATATTATAATTAAAATTAAATTTAAAATTATAATTAACAAATTAATTAAATTTAAATTATAAAAAAATTTTCAACACACACAAAGCAACTATAATATACCTAACATCAATGTTGATAACGTCTCATTCAACGATATAATTGTTGCATATAAAGTATGTTCTATTGCAGTTACATTATTGAGTAAGAAATCATAACATTGCATATGTGTTTACTGTGTATAAAAGGAAAAAGGCCCCATCTCTCGTTGTTAAAACAATTATTGCAGTATGTGAGACTTAAGTTAAAAGTAGATTAAGATGTTTATTTAGTGCAATTGTGTAAATTATAAAAGAACACAACACTGAGGGGAATCGCTATAAATATATCTATCTGTCTATATATATAAAAATATTTATCCATCTATCTATTATAGAAAATATTTATCATAAAAGACACCACCGCAATTTGTTACAATTGACATGGTGTCAATTGTAACACATCAATACTATGCTAATGAACAGTAAGCAACATGAAAAAAAATAGAACAATAATAATCGTGAAGTCTTAGATATTGATAAAAATAACTATCGTTAATGATCAAATATTCAATCGTTTAAACAATTACGACAAAAGAAAAATTGATTTTTTAGCCTTTTGTCAATAAATAAAATTATTACGGTCATTATTAGACCACTCTCCTCTACGGCACACTTTTCCACGTTACCCTAGAGGTAGTGTGCAATGACGCGTTTTTTTTTATAGTGGTATCCCCAATAGGCCTATTCCACTATCGTGTCTTTTTCTCTATTTGTAATAGAGGCTATTGGTAGAACGGTCTCAACATTTGTCTTTGAGCTACATTAGTAGAGAATATATTCTAAGTTTGATTCAGATTTTCTTTGGGAGCTTGTATTCCATGCACATTAGGAGACAAAAAAGAAGACCGACGGATGCACTGGATTGGGTAATAGCATATTATATTGACATTGACCCACATCTAGAACCTATTGAAGTCCGACTTGTGGCATGCGCCTCAGAGCGATATCCAAGAGTGATGTCAGTTGCTTCCTTTCTTGGTTTCCTCCTAATTACTTTGCTCCATTTAAAAAATAAAAAGAATCCAAGGGCTTGGACGTAACAGTTTGGTTAAATAAATAAATAAATAAATATATATATATATATATATCTGCGTGCGTGCGTGCGTGCGTGCGTGCGTGCGTGCGTGTGTACTATATACATAATCAAAAACAATTTAAAATTCTTACCATACACCGTCCACATCTAAAACAGAATTATAAGAAAACATATGAGAAATGAGTATAAAGAGAACTATTGCAAAAATTACAAAAAAGTACTTTTCGATTCATTGTTAGTTCAACCTGCTCTAGCTGCTTATGACAGGCGATCCCGTAGGTACGGACATCCTGTATATACAGGGTAAGTAAAAAGTCCCGGACCGGTAAAATATTTCCAAAAGAAATGTTTCCTACAAAAGTTAGGATTTTAAATGATCTATTAACTGATCTGGTTGACGATGACGCCAGGCGGCGACGGCGGCGGCGACGACGGCATCCTTAGTTAAAAAAATATAATTAACTAAATTAGAAAAGAGAGATCGATTAATCAATCAATCAATCAATCAATCAATCTCTCTTTTTCGATTAGCTAACCAAACTTTTCCAACTTACGACGGTGACAACGATGACGCTAGACGACACCGGGCGAAGACAACGACGTCGGGCGGCGGCGGCGGCGGCGGCGGCATACTAAGTTGGAAAAATATTGATTAATTAATCTAGAAAAGAGATCAATTAATTGATTAATCAATCAATCCATTTTCTATTTTGCGCAGCTAATTATATTTTTTCAACTTACGACGATGACAATGATGAAAACAGCAGGCGACGCCGGACGATGGGCGGCGGCGGCGGCGGCGGTATACTAAATTGGAAAAATATTGATTAACTAAACTAGAAAAGAGATCGATTGATTAATCAATCAATCAATCAGTTTCTCTTTTTTAGCTTTTGGCGCTAACAAAATTTTTCCATCTTACGACGGTAACGATGATAATGACGCTAGGCGACGTCTAGAGACTTCGGAGATGATGACGCCGGTCGTCAGCGGCGGCGGCGGCGGCGGCGGCATCCTAAGTTAAAGTAACAAAGTTAATTAAGTTAGAAAAGAGAGATCGATTGATTGATCAATCAATCAATCAATTTTCTTTTCCACGTAGCTAACTATATTTTACTAACTTACGATGATAACGCCAGGTGATGCCGGGCGACATTGAACGGCGGCGGCGGCGGCGGCGGTATACTAAATTAAAAAAACATAGTCAAAACTAAGTTAAAAAATAGATCGATTGATTGATCAATCAATTAATCAATCACACAATCTCTCTTTTTTGACTAGCTAACCAAACTTTTCCAACTTACGACGCAATAAGGCGCCTGTCGTCGTCGTCGTCGGCGGCGGCGGCGGCGGCGGCGGTAGCATCCTAAGTTGAAAAAATATCCATTAATTATGTTAGAAGTAAAAACGATATATACAAATACGTCATTTTAAGGACAAAGGTTTGTTCTGGGATATCCTGTATGTCTATTATTTTTATATTTTAATTTATAATGTAAATAGTGTGTTAAGATAATATATTCACAGAAGTGCAATTAATGCGACTCGGGCACGCCAAGTTGTTTCTTCACTATAATCCAGTTGACAGTTTTAATTACTTTTAGTCTATTTTATTTGTCTTGCATGAAATACTTGGCTAATTACATTTAGTTCATATCCGTTTTTGATTAAGAAAAATATATTCAACACCTTTTTTTATGCACTTGACGTTTTTACTTGTTTTAAAAAAAAGTTTGTTTAGAGTTGGAACGAAATTATCTATACACTATATTTGTTAACTATGCTAAGAAATGATAATGAAAAAGCGATTTATTGGTTATCGATCCCTATTTGTTTATAACTTATAACAAGTACAAAACAAAAGAGGATCAAACAAAAACAAAATTATACGCTACCAATAAAAAATTTTTATGCATGAATAATATAAACATATACAAACATACACAAACACGTATTCATAAACATATAAAGGAGAAGGTGATGGCCAGTATATATAATGTAGCCTCCCTTAATATCTCCGGTATTATATAGTGAATCCTAATGATTACTTATAGAATTATTTGTTCAGTAGCTCGTCGTTACATCATGTCGCTAATACCAATACTCAATAGCTCAGCACTTATTATAACGCATTTTTACTTTCAATTATTTCGAAACGTTTCTGAGGTACAATTTAACATTTATTTGCGCCTGTTTCCTCATTTTTCTTAAATTTGAGTATATTACCATATCATATAAATATATTTATTTTTGAGTGTGTTATTTGCTATTTAACATTTTATTTGACTGTATATATTTTTAGTTATGCAAATTTATACAATAGCGTGGCATTTTGCTAATATGGCCCTCTGTGGGTATTGATTACTCACGATTTCTTTTTTGAGGTTTTCATATCAAAATAGTTATTTGAGAGAGAGATAATTGATTATAATTCTACTGTTTATCTATAGTTTATATATGTAATATTACGTGTACTATTTTTAGTACTAATGAGAGACGTCACCCAACTGTCCGTCACCGATTTGATCTCCGTGAAATATGTTGTTAAACACAAAAACCTAAGAGACACGTATTTTTTTATATGTGCACTAACTCATATTTAAAAGGTGAAACACCCCTTTCAAAAAAAAAAACAATATTTCATTTTCCGAATATCGTCGGAAGTATAAAAGACGGAAAAAAATTTTTAAACAAATGTACCGTTTTAAGAGCACTTCAATATTGTAAAGAAAAGAAAAGCTTTTTAATTTTTTTGTTTAACAAAATATCCCCACAATTTTCTCAAATTTTCTAAATTTTATTTCAACTAATTAAATATAATTCTTTTCTAAATTTAATCATGTATAATAAAGTTATATTACAACATACCATTTTCGAGAATTATAAACGCTTTCGTATATACGCTACCGTGCTCATGTGCGTAAGTAATTAAAATTATCATCAAAACAATATGATATATAAATTGATGAATAAAGAAATTGACTTGATTAATATTTTTTAGAGCATTATAGATTATAAATAATATTAAGAATTATGATAGTTTTATTATTTCTCCTTAAAGTTAGTAAAACTTTATTTTTTTCATCTCTTTGCATTATTTCCTTATAATGTCTTAAAATTATTATCTTAAAGTTATTTTCTGTTTTACGCTTTATTAATTTGTCGTTTACATAAGAATTTTTAAACGTACTTAAAAATAAAATAATTTTTAAATGTTTATACAATAAATTTATACTTTATATAATTTACTTATTATACTTATTACAATAATGATACTCAATGAAGAAATATTTTAAACATAATGATACTTCTTATATCACGAACATTTTATTACAGCTATATTATTGCAATCTTCACATGTTATTGAAGTTTTATCAAAACTAAATTTTACTGGATTTTCAAATTGTTTTGATTTTTCGTTTGTAGAACCACTTTTAAACAAATATATTTAAATAAATTTTGATATCGTGGGGAAGACAACTGATTAGTATGTATCAGAAATTGCAATTTTATTATATTATTTCATGCAAATTTATATTATTTTCCAATAGTGAAACAGTAGAAGAAACTTATTTTCCAAACATTGGTTTTAATAGCGTTCGATTTATGATCTGGACATTGTCCTATCATTTCAAATTTAACATTTCTAGGAAAACATATTACTACTATGAAGATGTTAAACTTGAAATGATGGGACAATGTTCAGTCCATAAGAACACTATTAAAACCAATGTTTGAAAAATAAGTTTCTTCTAACCACATTTTATAATAATCTATAAGAAATATAAAAAATATAATTAATTTAATAATTTTTTTATAACTGTTATTAGATTCTTAAATGAAATATAAAATACAAGGATGACAATTGATTAATTATGTATCAGAGATTGCAAATTTTTTGTACTATTTTGTTTATACAAATTTATATTACTTTTCAATTATGGTAACAGTATATGAAAATCTGTAATAAAAAAAAATTAACTTAATTACCTGATATCATTTTACCAGATTTTGATGCTTTTACGATAACATTTATTGGTTTAAACAAGTTTCTTGTATTCTTGGTCCAAATATACCACCATTAACTTCCTTTAGTACAATAAATAAAGGTGATAACAAATTTCCATTACACGATATTGTTGATTGTATCGTATACACATTTCAATCAAGTATATTCAAATTTATATACTAACATGCTTGAAATTTTTAGCCGGAATAATAACCACAAAGTTAAAACATCTCTCCATGTTAAGTTAATCACTGTCAATTAACGAGACACATCAATTCTTAACTGCAATTAATCACTATATAATTACAGTGAGTGTACAAAGCACACGCATTAACTATCTATTTCACGCATAAATTACTACATCATCGTGCAATGGCAGCCATTGATATCGTCTCTATACAATGAAATTTTCGTTACCGAAGATCTAAAGCGGGGAGCACAGATTTTTGCATAACGCATAACGCGTACATACGATATACATAAGATATACCAATCGAAGTTCTCCGTTTCCTTCTTTTCCATGAAATAAAGAATTCTGGATGGAGATTGGTTCAATTTCTTATGCATTATCATATCTCATGTGTTATGCATTATGCAAGAATCTGGGCTCTCCGCTTAAGTCTCAAGAAGTCATCGTCAAATGATTTATATATATATCAACAAAAGCGAAATCGAAAACTCATTAAATAAAAATAAATAAACACTTCAGCTAAATAATATAAACCGATTCTTTTCTGCATTAAATGCAGAGCACACTTCCGTAGCACTTCACTACTAGCGTTCACAAACCTTCGTCCACGGAAATTTATCTAAATACAGATATAGATACACATTTTATTAAAATGTATATAAGTACAGATACTTCGAAAGTATCTTTAGATACATTTGAGATACTCTTAAATTAATTTTATTGTAATAATGATAATGTGTAGAAAAATGTATATATTAGTTAAACGAATCATTTATTTATTTTTCTTACATTTTTATAGATAACAAGATAAACTTATCGTAAAACGATTTAGGATAAAATGCTTCGTTTCACTTATTCAAAATGCTTTATTTCTTATTATAAAATAAAAATATAAAATATATTAAAAAAACTATAGAAATTAAAACAAAAAAAAATGAAATAAATAATATTAGATTATTGAAGAAAAGATTTGGAGCTACATCGCCTTCGTTTCTGTAAAACAAAAAAACATTACATTAGCATGCAATATATAAAAGAAATTCACATATAATATAAATTTACGATACTTACTTAGGCGCCTTACGCTCAAAATTTTCCATCATTCTTGACGCATCAATCCGCTAATGGCAACGAACCAACAACAACAAAAAAAGGAATTTTCACTAATTTGCATAACACAGGAATACAAATAAAATTAATTTAATATTTTCTTTTGTAATAATATATTTGATGCTTAATGCGACATACTGTTACATTTTCTGGCTTTAATTTTTGAAAATATTCTAATTACGTCTTCATTTGTTAGAACTGTCAAATCCTACCATTGATTACATAATCAAAACTGTTCACCAATTCTTTTTCAATTGATATCATAGCTAAATTGCACTTTTTCAGCACATATTTCGTGGCGATATCAAAATCAAAGAGTTCACAAATTACATAACACGATGGATTCATCTGGATAGGTGACAATTCAGGGAATCGTCAATATGTGGGAGGAAGCCGCAAGATTCCATTTGGAGGAATTATTTGGTCTCCAGCAGTATACTTTAGATCCGGAGCTGGAGATTGGAATTGTAAGTATTATAAATGTATTATATGTGATATACTGTTATACAAAAAGTATTAGCATGCAATATAGAGAAGTTCATCTTATATATTGCATGTTAATGTAATGCTTTTTGTATAACAGAAATAATGACGCTTAAACTCCACATTTTTTTAAATATTTATTTTTTTTGCAATTTAATTTAATTTTATTTTATTTTATTTTATAATAAAGATTAAAATATACTTTTTCAAAATAAAAAATTTTATATAGTGCGAAAGAAATATATGTAAATTATATTACTTGTGCATCTATTCGCTTCCTTCTTACCTCCGCGTTATTAAATTACACGCGTCGATAGCATCATCGCGCTCGATGGTACACGTCCGTAAATATTTGCTCTCTTTAAATCATTAAATAAAAAAAAATGTATGATAAAATATTTTTGCGTGTGAGAAAAAGAAGATATAAGGAAGCGATCACGCTGCGGGAAAAA
>NW_017305927.1:1929900-1931533 GCF_001594115.1 Trachymyrmex septentrionalis
GCGGCTGTGGCAGCGGCTGTAGTGGCGTGCGCATAGTGAAATGTCATCACGCGTATCACGTTTATGTAATTTATCAACTGAGATCCTATGTTTATGTAAACATAGGACCTCAGTTATCACTATTTACGTAAACAGCAATACTGTCAATCGTAGACTTTTCCCGTGCTGCCTCCTCCCCCGCGCCAACGAGTCACCCTCCGCACCCTCCTCAGAGGAACACAGTTAGAACCCGCATATTCCACTTTCTTATTTTATATGAATTAATATTATTTCCGCGCTGATTCTTATTGGCCTTAATTTTATTGTTATTTATTATTGAAAAATTTGAGAGGCCGATTTAAATTATTTTCTGTTATTAGATACAATAAAGTTAAAATGTCAATCTTAACATAAATAGTAAAATATAGACTTATTTTTAGTAAAAATACAACTCTAATTATTCAGAAAATCTCTGTAATTATTCAGAATGCGGCCTTCATCTCTGATTTCGATGAAATTAGGCGCATTTTTGCATTGCTACACTTTATTGCTTTGACAGATTTCCTAACTTGAGGTGAACTTTAACGTTTAATATTCCCAAATAGCACAATAGCGCTTTGTTAATGTACATTTTATAATTATGACTTAATTAAGGATTCATATACTTACTTAACTCTTATTTCAGATTAAGTTATTTGAATCTTAAAGTTGTTAATTTACACTTTCGTTCTTATATATGTTATATCTATACCCAAAAGTTTATATGTTTTTAATTTTAGATTCGATATGTTTCAATATTTTATGTTTTATATATTGTATATTATTCTTATTGTTTTTCTTATAGCTTGACCTCTGTCAATTTGAAATTGCTCGTTAGACATCTCAACACTCGAGTCGGAGAATTATCAATTTTTGTGTAAAGTGGCATATAAATCGTTTTATAGTGATAACCCTATAGGCACATAATATTATTTAATATTAAATAATATTTTAGGTATATTTCCAGAACATCAAACGTAACATTTGAATATTTTACTGAAATTATACATAATAATATATAATATTAAATAATATTCTCGAAATATTAATGGATGATAATATGTCTATTCCTATTAGTATTTCATAATTAATAAAAGTTTCATTATTTAATATTATTGTAATATTGTATGAACATTATGTCCCATGGAGCGGAATTTCCGGAATGCGCAATTAGCGCTGACCAATTACAAGAACCTTCTCATAGACACTTTTTAGATTCACTGGAATAGCGTTTGTCATTGGCTTGCATTGACTGCGTATCTGTAAATTCTGCTCCATGGGACATAAGAAACTAAACTCTTACAGATCGGAAATCACACATACATACAAGGACATTGTCCCGACTTCATTTTGTATACCAATTTTTTATTTACATTTTCGCCTTTCTGTATGTATACTATATATACAACATTGTTTTGACTTTCGTATATTGATCTCCGTATTTATCTGGAGCACGGTGTAAGAATAATAAGTGATTTCATTCATGTAAAATCCTGTGATTTTTCTGAGGAAACTCCGCAGTTGAACAACAGGTGTATGTATATGTATAACATCTAATCTCATAAGCCCCAGGAAAAAATGTTTTATGCATGATTATATAAAATTATATATATAT
>NW_017305927.1:1933038-1935948 GCF_001594115.1 Trachymyrmex septentrionalis
TTTTTATTTTTTCTTTGATAACAAGAGACAATATCATTTGTGTTTTACTTTTTAATTTAATAGAATTTAACTTTATTAAGATTATAACATGGGTTTTAATATTTTATTTGATCAAATCCTACGAGGAAGTGAGCACAGCGAACTAAATCCACTTGAATAGAAATCACCTCTATGCGCTGAGGGCATTACGGTACATTTAGTACATATTTGAGACATTATTGGGCATTAGTCGGCATTAGTGGGCATTTGTGGAGCATTATTGGAAATTACGAGTATTAGTGGACATTACTGGAGCATTAGTGGACATTACTGGAGCATTAGTGGGAATTACTGGGACATTTTAGTAAAAATTACTGAGCATAACTGGAGCATTAATGGGCATTAGTAGGCATTACTGGGACATTAGTGGGGCGCATTATAATGAAAATTATTAAATCACTGAACACTATTACGTTTTATTTTAAATTGATAAGTGTTTTATGTCAAATACATTTATACATAATACATAAAATTTGAATATTAAATAAATTATACAGATTGCGCGCTTTCTTTCTCTCAATTGTTATTTATGGGGTACGATAGGTAATATCCTATGGATAACATTGCTGCTATTATTCAGCGCTGGTCAGTAATGCAATCAGCTAGCACTCGTCTTAGATTTGCGAGGTAGTTCTGCTTAATAATAATCGCAATTTTGGTCCGAATCACGCCGCATTCGGCAAAATTCGGCTCAATGCAATATACGTTCATCTTTCTCGCGTTCGGCAACTTTCGGCTAAAGTATAGAAGTCGTGCGCTTCTTGGCGGTGGGAGGTGATAGATTTCCTAATCTTAATAGTCGTTAACTTTAACGCTTAATATCTTGGTTCGCGGGACTAGGCACAACATTTTACTGCCAGATTCTTTCATTTCATGCAAAAATGCGTCGAATGAGCATAATTTCATTGAAATTGATTGGTGAGGGGCGAGAAATAAGCGACCAGCGAAAAGAACGGACGTATCTCTCTGTCTCTTGCGCTCGATGAAGCCAAAAGTTGTCGAACGCGAGAAGAATGGACGTATATCTCTGTGGCGCTGAGCCGAATAGATATGATAAAATAGAAGAATGTTATATATAGGACACAATATATAACTAAAATATATATAGGACGCATATTATAACTAAAATGTGTACGAGATTTTTGAAAGAAGGGATAATTCTTCAAATGGGAAACTATATGACTACTGTAGATCATCTTCATTATTTAGTGAAAACTGTTTTAAAAGATCATCTAATTTCTTAGGATTTTTTTTGCGAAGATAAAATGATAACTATTCTGTAGGGGAAAATATGTATTCTTCATCTGTAATTAATAATTTAAAACAAATTATCAATAACGATACAATTGCTTATTTAAACATAATGAAATATATAATATTATCTTTCTTAAATGAATCTACATCTTTAAGTGATCAAGTTTATTATATGTGGTATTCAGTCTTCTTTTTGAGAATATAGCGAGCATGGATAAAAAGAAATAAGCAATATACTATAAAAGACAATTTTTTAATTAACAATTTATCTATGTATAGAATTAAATTATAATTTAATAAAGCTGATTACACAATTTAAAGATAATAGACAATTTTTAACGTCTGAAATGTTTCGTTCTACTATGTTTAATAGCTAAATGTGCGAAAAGCTTTTCTGAACAGCTCAGTCTATGACTTCCACTTATTCTACTGTTATTAATTTTAGTATTAAGAATTTAATGTATCGTATTGATAGATAGACACAAATGCTATAATGAATGATCTTTCAGGAGTATTTAAATTTCCCAAAGAAAATAAAAAAACGTTAAAAACACAAAATATCGTAACATATAAAATTATAGAAAACTTAAATATCAAAGAAATCATTGAGCTAACTTTGAAAGATGCTATAATTGAAAATACCGAAAAATTAGGTATGAAAATTAAAAATAATACAGACTGGAAATTTAATAATATTCCTTTGCAAATTATAGATGATAATAAATTCGATGATATAGAACGTCAAATCGATAACGATTATTCTATAAACATTAAAAGCACAAATGTCGAGGATGTTGACAACTCAATTTTATTTGATAATCCTGATAATTTCAAATTAGAGAGTTTAGAATTAAAAGATTTTTCAAAGCAAGTATCACATAAATCAATAACAAAAGACTCGCCATTCATAGAGATTAAAGTAAATGACAAAATTATGATTGTTAAAAAATTTTCTTATTGACTTGTTGATGAATGTAAAGGTAAAGTCAGTGCGGATAGATTACAAAGATAGATTACGATTTATTACAAGTAACAAAATAAATAAAAAAACAAAAAACTGTACAAAAATGCAACCAAAAGAAGCAAAAATATCTTCAAGTTTCTAGTTTTTTTGAACAAAGTAATGATTCAGAAGAAGAATGTTTCCTTGAAAAAGATCCTAAAGTCTGTAACGCGAGAGTATTTGAGATATTATTAGAAAAGTATTATGCTGTTTTTTATGATGATACAACTACTGTATTGACCGAGTCACTGATAATTGTGACAATAAAATAAAAATAAAATTTTTTAAATCTGAATGATCAATTCTTTTATTTGGCCACGCGATGAAGATGTGGCGTTTGTTGAAAAGAAATATATTTTCTATAGCTCAATTGAATTAATCGGAATTGGACCTATGTTGAAACATTCTAATTTAGTGACTACATAAAAAGTCTAAATTAATAAAATGCTATAAGCTTTAAATTTATTTGTTTGTTTTTTTTTATATTAGGTATAGAGGAAGGTTCATGTCGTTTTTTCTCCTATAAACATCTTTTGAAAAACTGGTATGAACTTTCCGCAGTACCTAATATTATATTATAAACTTATTTGTTTTTGTTCGCTTTATATTATATA
>NW_017305927.1:1936048-1939196 GCF_001594115.1 Trachymyrmex septentrionalis
ATATTAAATAAAATATACAAAAATGCATTACATATCATTATTTTTAAATTACCTGTATTGTGTACCTGTGTGTGCACAGTAAAATATTTTAACACAATCCACTCAAGTCCTTGTTATCATGTATTGAATTTTTTAACATATTCGAGAGTCAGTTTAATAAAATGTGGAGTTACATAATATCATAAAATTTTACATACTACTTATGTAACCATCTAACCGAGGGGTAAACCGCTAAGGGAATTATTTGAGACATTACTTAAGAATCAATAGAAATTACTGAACAGTAGGCATTACTAGATATTATTGTCTTACTAGCTATTAATTAACATGATTGTCATTCTTTAAGTTAAAATTGTTGAATATTAATTATTCAATTATAATACTATATATACTATATATTTATTATACATTAGCAATCAAATATTTATACAGATTTGGGATATTACTAGGGAATTACTGAGGAATTACTTTATCATTCGAGTCGAATAGATATTCGATCTAGGTGAGGTATTTGAGATTAGGAAATCTGTTCACACAACGCAGAGCAGTACTAGGGCATTACTGTGAGCATCACATAAAAATTCAACAATAATGCTTCGTAATTACTTCAGCGGTTTACCCCTCATATTTAATGTATATTCATCTTGTGTTAAATTAACTTAAAATTTGAGTAGACCGTTTGGTATATGATTTATATTAAATTTGATACATTTTTTCTAACAGTGACAAAATATACAACAAATATAAAACTGCAACACGATAGAAACTAAATAATACCTAAACTATGTTTTTTATATTGAATTGATTAAATTTTCTATTTTTTTATTAATAGAAACATTGTTAGGCATTAGCGGGCATTAGTGGGCATTACTAAACATTACGTAAAATTTTGACAATAATGCTCAGGAATTAGGCATTACTAGGCATTGGTGTACAGAATTTTGATCAGCAATTACTCCTTGCCTCTACGTGAACAGAAATGCTCAAATAATAAAAAAGCAAAGAAAAGTATTGTAAAAGAAAAAAAGACAGCGAGAATGTATAGTTTAGTGTTTTAGCAGCCTTTTATTATAAAAAAATAAAAAAATAAAAAAAAATATTTTGATTAGTGCCTCGACAGGGGCGTCATTTTTTGTGTCACAGCCTCTATCCGAATGTTCCGCGGAAGGATTCGGGCGGTGGGACGCGACGACGGCGGATCCGGATGATTTCCGGGAACCGGGTGGTATTTTAGTGCTTCTTGTGTCCACCGAGGGTCGATGAAGACCCGCGGGTCGAACATCCCGACACGATGATATTCCCTTACAAGAGATTGTAGAACCTCTTCTCGACCGGTCCTCCTAGTACGGCCCATATTACCCTGCGAACATTTTCTTCTTTTGTATTCGCCACGATATTTAGAAGCAATTCCGCGCACGTGAAAAGGAGTGCACAGGTACCGATGGATGAGCCTCGGCGCGATGATCAGTTTTATTTATTATCCTATACTACTCGCAATACGGTGCACTGGGAATGGGAAAATGAAGCAAAGCTGGTCCTTTTTTTTGCGGGAACGTAGTTGCAGGATAAGACAAGCAACAGGGAAGGAACGATGCAAGGTTGAACGATGGGGTGCTCTGTAGGAACGCTTGCTCCCCGCTCGAAGGCGGCCGTGTGCTCGAGGGCGACCTGGGGCAAGAAGGCCCGGAGACGCTGGTCAGTGCTCACGGGCCGGTGCAATAGCATGGAATAGATGTAGGAAGGAATACCTCAAAAGGATGTCGTTCGAGGCGTACGAGAGTCGATGTTCCTTCTGAAGCACCACAACTTAAATTATATGCCCCTAAATCTAATCCTCTCGGTGCACTCCCGCGTATTATACACCTATTGGATGGCACAGATGTCACACCACACTAATTCACTTCGCGATAGCCCAAAACAATGATGCTAACACAAAAAAGAAAGAAGAAAAGAGCAAAAATGAAGGAACTGAGATAAATTGATCACTGCTTTTTAATAAACTATTATCATTATACAATTGACGCACTACTTTCACAAAATTCAACGCAAGGTAACTGATTATAAAAATGACGCACAAGTTCAACGCGAGATACTGACGAGCTCAGTAAGCCAGTAAAAATGAATTTAGCGCTCGAAAATTTAGATTTAACAAAACGTCGATTACAAAGTTGCACAAAGAGCTTCGATTAAATGCAGGGCGACTTACTTTTCGATTAGCAAAATGCTCTTTCGGATACCAGCTAAATACTCTTGCGAAATGATTAACTTACAAAATGCTTCTACTGAACTAACAAAATGCTCTTACTAAAATGCGTTTTTTTTTTTAATGATTACATAACAAATCTGACAATTTGATGAGCGATGTGGCTTTATCTATCGATACAATGTATACAACACCGTTTTTTATTTTATATATAAGTTTTTATATTATTATTGTTTAATTTAATATTAATGTTAATCAATTAGTCATTCATTACATGGCAAATTGGCATTTGGATAAAGAAGAACAAGCTAAATTGTCGGGATTCATCATTTTGAAATTTGCGTTACTCATGTAATTTAGATTTATATTTTATATTGATAAGGTCCCAAGTTGAAAGGTTGAAACGTCTATTTTATTCGTTTTGTTACATTTAAAATAAAGAGTTTTCTGTGCATCCGAACAGCTGATGTAGACTCTGATTCGGGTTTTTTATATTTTTCACTGGTAAAGTTTTTTTTTAACTAAAATGTGTCCGCGAAAAATTCTCGTTTATATATCCTTATGGAGTCTTTTCGCAACAATGAAATAGCCCATCATATCTCGCGTTTCATATGTTAACATTATTCTAGATTATTCTAGAATATTCTTTATTGAAACCGGTAATGATCGTTACACTGCTATTAATTCCAATTTAAAAAAAATGCCTTCATTTCGAATCATTTAATAGGGTGCAGCAGCAACTCTGGCAATGGTTCTAACTTTTGTGCCCTTTCTAAATGATTTAGTTTAGAGCCTTTTATGTGCTGACTTTCGAGCGCATTGCTAATACTTTTATAAGTCAGAAACGTAATTAGCGTAATCAAGCTGATTTTTTTCTTTTTTCACAGATTCCCAGAAAAAAATATTGTATTTTATATATAACTTTATATGTAAGTTTATATATAT
>NW_017305927.1:1939277-1948150 GCF_001594115.1 Trachymyrmex septentrionalis
TATTTTATATATATATATATACATATGTATATTATTTAAATGTGCGTGCGTGCGTATGTACATAATTTTTAAAGCAGTTTCTTTCTTTGTATAAAGTATATTAAAATATAATTTTACTGTGATATGTAATGTTGTTTTCTTTATCCATAATGATCGATAATTATATTTTATAACACGTTACGCTTATTAAGCGTACTTTCAGTTTGCTGAAAAAAATGACGGATATTTATCAAACGTGTTGCAAATTTATAGGAATTTCTAAAAAAATTTATTAAATTGCATTTGCTGGTTAGCGGTTTGAGTTATGTTGTCAAACAATACAGATTAGGAGGACATTTTGATTAGAATTTAAAAATAACTGTTTATAATGTAAATATAATTGTAATAATAATAATAATAATATTAAATGTAATAACTTTTATATTTACCAAGATTATTTTAAGCTAAAATTATATTTTGCAATTTTACTTCACAGCACACTTACGCTTACTATAATTTTAGGAGCGTTCAATAAAATTTTCAAACGGTTGAAAGTGCATCCTGATGCGCAAATGCAGCGCTAACTTCTTCTAAACGCAGCCATTAGTTCAATTAAGCGAATACCGCATTGGTGTGGATAAAATTTATTATTTTGTTTTCTTTTGAATTAAGATATATATATATATTTATTTATTTATTCATAAAGTTTATGTCAATCAAGTATTGTTATCCTAATTAATGGAACTATTTAGAATGTATTATTTTGCGATAAATATCGAGAACGGGACCAGGGAACGTCCATATATATTATATAAAAATAAAGATGGTTTAATTTCCTTGAGTGTTGTATTATATAGAGTACATTTACCGCATCATTTCCGTTTAGTAGCCTATTTTTAGATATAAGCAAATGAAAAGTTAAACGTAAAGTTTTCAAGTGGATTCGCGAATAGATGGATCAACGAATAGAGTTTTCTTTGTTTAATATATATGTTGTGTCTAAAGTTTTATCGCACCATTCCTACAATATACCGTATAAAGAACGTACAAATAGACATAGTTTCGCGTATGCGGACGAATGCGAAATTTTGCGATGAAATAAATAGCAATCGACGTCAAAGAGTTAGCAACGAAGAATAACGGCAGAAAAATATGAATTAAGTAGCAAAGACATTGACCGCGACAAGTCTTTTGCGGTAAGGATGCCGCATCTACGGTCATTGCGAGTACTTTGCGGTCGCGTGTGATAGAAATAAGAATGAATGATATGTGTACGGTGTGGATGAGTACTTACCTTGTATCTGGATAAATGACACGACTAAATGAAATGGATGAATATGAAATGAGACAGGGGAACCTCCACGTAGCGAGAATCTGAAACAAAAGAAAATTATCAGTAAATATGTATATATATATATATATATAGTGTATATATATATATATAATATATATATATAGTGTTACGTTCAAGCTCTGTATGCATGGAGCTGAGGAGATGAACGTAACAGAATTACCGAATTATTAGATCTACTAAGAACAAATGGGCAACTAGGAATTGGCATAGTGATCGATGCGTAATTTGCTTTGAAAAAGCTTTATCTTACATTAATAAAAAGAACCTATATATTTCCTATCATGTTTTATATAAACCTACCATGTTTTGGCTAGTCTTCTAGCCTTCTTCAGCAATAATACGATAATAGATGGAGTAAGATCCGAGAGGCCCTTGAGCCACTCTACACTACATACGCAGAAGCTCTTACACAGATACATGAAAGCATGAATAAAACTGTTCCTGCTACTGTCGAGAAACTGGAGAAGCGACGGCAAATAAAGGCTGCAAATAAAACCAGAGAATATCGACAAACATAATAGATAGAAAACATAAAAAATACAAATGAAAATCAGGAATAGATTGTCATTATGTTCCGCAATCGCAACAACCAGATTTTCTAGATGATGTAATGAAACAACTTCAGCAAAATTATTTAGAGAAATTGTCTGAAGATGAAAAAATTGGAAACAGGTTGAATACAGGTTGGATACGATAGATCAAAGTGATTCCGAACAACAGGTATCACTAAGCAAAGGTTGACAGCGTTTAAATTTAAAATCGTATGTCGCATGAAACCGACAACGTCTTGCACAGCGACAGTAAAGATTATTCTGTATCCTCTGCCCATAAGATACCGCAGCCATGAAATGTGGCCGTGATCAAGAATCATCTACTATGAAGCTTGTTTCTACCAATGTAGATTAACTTTAATCTCGGTTAAAACTCTTCAGCTTTTTCACTGACGAGATACTATTAAGACATCCTTATGGGAGTTCGCGTCCTTAAAAATAGTAATTAAAAACTGATAATATTGAATTAATTTTATGATTTATTAATTTTATAAACGTATTTATGCATTTAGAACTCAATAATACTCGATTTTTCTTTAAAATTGTGATTTCAGTGTTATCGTCAAAGTTTAATTATCAACAGAGATAATAATTGCAGAAAAAAAATTATAATTTTTCTGTAATATAGGATATTATAGCTTTACATGCATATTTATTTATAAAACTTTTATATAATAAAAAGTCATTTAATTATTTTAACAAGTGAATTTAATAATGCATGAACCAAATATTTATGTTAATAATGACAAATTTAATTGTCGATAATATCAGCGTTCTTTAATTATCTCCGGGCCTTCGAGCTCTATTTATAGCGCCGAAAATTTGCCCAGAGTTGACGGTCTTTAATAGTATCTCGTCAGTATCTTTTTCTTATTCTTAAAACTAAGAAAAGATAAAGAATTAATTGAACCGAAACTAAAGTTGCATTGATAAAAACGAGCATTAGAGTGATAGACTCAATGTCGATAAGTCAGGTGATAGACTCAACGTCGATAAATCAGACCTTTACTCTATACCACTACTCTATACCGTAAAAGGCTGTTATGTCCTCTCTCAGGTTTCTTACTGCTCTATCATTGATCGTGTACATGCGCGCGCGTCAGTAGCAATCTGACTTATCGATATTGAATTGATAAGTCAGGCCACTACTGACACGCGTGCACTGTACAGTGCAGCGCATTAATTCGTCATAGTAATGGCCTGACTTATCGACGATGAATCTATCATTCTAATGCTCGTTTTTATCGATTAATATCTTTATTTTTTAGTAAATTTCTTAATTTTTATCTTATTTTTTTCTTATTTTTAATTTTCTACCAAACTTTTAAATTTATAAGAAAGTAGACACAAAATTATAGTTAAATTTTATTATATTTTATTATAAATATATTTCACTTTGCTTTTAGAGTTGAATCGAGATTAAAATTAATCTACATTGATAGAAACAGGCCTAATAGTAGTATGTATCACAAGTTTTACATATATTTTATTAATCTTAACCGGGCGCGCCTCCCAGCCAAACGTTAGCAAGCGTGCATGGCACTGAACGCCGCATCACAAATTTATTATTTGCTTAATATTTGAATTAATATATGTACATAAAATTTAATTTAACTTACATGAGTTTCGTTAAAGGTAAAGAGAATGACATGTTAACAAAACGATAGTTATAACTCATCTAACAAATAAGACAATATGTATCGGTAAAATAACTAAACATAGATAAAGAAAACATTGGAAAGGAAACTTTATTTGTTAATCAATAGGTTGTCATAAGCGCTATCTAACTGTTAAATCAGTCTGTAAATTTAAACTATTTTTTTGTTTGCGAATGAAAATTCATATCATTTCCAATTATATTAATTTAAATATTAAGCAATGTTCTGCGTTTATTAGTAATATATTTGCAATGCTTTCATTTAATATTATATAGTGTATCAGGAAACACAATGATTTCGCGAATGTAAATTTCTGACATTGAAAAGGATCCGAACTAAGATCGAAACGTTTGGAGTTTGTATGAGAGATTAAATAAAGGAAATACTTCACAAAAAACATCGAAATCCAGTGCATGGCTTACAATTCATTGATAAAAATAGTAATTATAAATTAACAGTAATTATAATTATTTCACATAAACTGCATACGACCAGCATGTGCACCACAGGCATATAAAAGAAGTCATCACGTTCAGACACGAGCAATAGGACTAAAAGAGAGATAATTATTTCTAACATAAATTAACTCTAACCTAAAGGGATTGGCATTATTAGTAATATTATATATATTATTATTATATACATATATATTAATATATATATTATTAGTAATATTTCTAGCTTTAATTAACAATTATTTAGATAATCAAATTTAAAAATTTTTCAATTAATTGATTAATTAGTAATTAAAAGGAAAAAGTATTTAATTACTTGATTAATCAATAATCAAAAAGAAAAATATTTAATTATTCGATTAATCAAGTTATCAAGATCATAAATTTTTAATTATTTTATTAATAAGTAATTAGAATATAAAATTTTTTGGTTACTTGATTAATCAGTAATCAGAATGCAAATAATTTTAATTACTTGAGTAATCGATAATCAGACTTATTTTTCAATAATTCCATTACTCAATAATCAATGTTAGATATTTTTCGATTATTTAGTTGATTATTTTTATGATTATTTTCTTAATTAATAACATTAGTTTAACTTGAAAAAACGGTCGTACTGATATTATGTGAAGTTACAAACATAAATAAAGATGCATAAATTCTCAAAATTTTGTAAAAAATTTATGCATCTTTATTTATATTCGTGTAACTTCACATATCAGTACGACCGTTTTTTAAAGTATCTATCTAAAAAGTAGAGATTTCAAGTTTTAAAATGTTTTTTTAAACAACTCGCTATGATGATTTTTCATTGAGTTATTGATATTTGAAGTTATTAAAAATTTGTGCTACACTTTTTTCGCGTAGCATCATTTTCAGCATTTTTCAGAAATCTAAGAAACACCTTATCTGATTCAAAGTAATTAAAGAAAAATTTTTTTGTAAACTAATATTATTAATTAAGAAAATAATTAACTAAATAACCAAAAAATATCTGACATTGATTATTGAGTAATAGAATTATTAAAAAATAAGTCTAATTATCGATTACTTAAATAATTAAAATTATTAACATTTTAATTACTGATTAATCAAGTAAACAAAAAATTTTATATTCTAATTACTGATTAATAAAGTAATTAAAAATTTATGGTTTTGATAACTTGATTAAACGGATAATTAAATATTTTTCCTTTTGATTACTGATTAATCGAGTAATTAAATATTTTTTCTTTTTTGATTATTGATTAATCAATATTAATTGAAAAATTTTCGAATTTGATTAATATTTATCTAAGTAATTTTTAATCAAAGCTAAAAATATTACTAATAATATATAATAATATATATACAGAGAGTTCGAATAATATGTAAAAGCGGACACGACGTGATTCCATATGAAAAAATAAAAAAAATACATAGAATAAAATTTTTTGATTTTGTGCTTAGTTTTCGAGAAAATCGAGTTTAAAAATCCACTGCATATGCTATTACATACATACATATATAGTACACGGCTAAGCTACGGTTCATCAAGCGACGTATAACGCGTATAGTGTTTATAAACAACGCTCTATAACTTACGATATCAAATACTCATGTCAGTTTTCATTCAAATATGATAAGATATAGATATATGAACAGGAAATGTGTCGATATAACCCGGGCTTTGGCTGTAATAATAATTTATCCGCCGCTATTCGAAGAATGATATACTAATCGGCGTGTTCCGGATCGAAGAACGAATCAACGGGTGGAGCAAAGTCCTTTAGAACGTGAATCTTTTACACTATTCATCGAAATTGTAATCGTATTCGTAGGCGAACGCTTATTGAAGACAATGTTTTGGAAGATATTAACAGTAATCCTCGAATTGATTCTCTTTGTTCGTATATCTATATCTCATTATCAAATTTTATAAGAAAGTGGACACAAAATTTTAATATTATAATTCAATAAAAAACGGTTTAACTAATTAAATAAATTAATACTATAATATAGGTAATAATATAATATAGTTATGAACTACTCAAGTTATTATGTGAGTAAATATATTTATATCAATAATCTAAAATTTTGTAACAAACGTAACGTTTTGATCCCTATTGGGTCATTTTCAATGTTAATAATAATTTTTAGAAAGTTACTGGTAACTACGCAAGATGTTCACATATTAAAATATTATATAATATAAAAAAAACGTATGTTGGCAAGAAGAATTACTATATAGGAAACGGCCTAAATACATACAAGCAGCTTCAAATTCGAACTTGATGTTAGTTGAATTCAAAAGTCGCATAATAATTGCATGAGATCTATTATACCTTGAACTTTTCCTCAAATTTACAATAGATTGATACCACGAATTCAATGTAAAAAAGATGTATACACGCTTCATGTTCTTTACACAACTATAATTAACAAAAATATTTTTTTTATTTTTAAAAACGGTTCGTTCTACGAACAGATTTATGGCATGCCGATGGGATCTCCATTATCTCCTATCATAGCAGAAATAGTTTTGCAAGATTTAGAAAAGCAGGTTTTGGAAATGTTATCATTGCAATTGTCTTTATATTACAGATACGTGGATGGACAGATACACTATCCTTACAGTTCCACAATCACAATTAAATTACATTTTAGACACTTTCAATTCGATCCACAAAAGATTACAATTCATATTGAGATTATGTAATAAACCGCACGAAAGATTACAATTCATAATTGAGTATTGTTGATATAAATATATTTACTCATATAATAACTTGAGTGGGTCATAGCCCAACATTAAATTATTAATTTTTTTAATGTTATATTTTATTATAAATATATTTTACTAGCTTTTATGACGATTATTATCCAATTATTATAACTTCTAAATAACAAATTTGTAATGCGGCGCTCAGTGCGCGCGCGTCTACTAACGTTTAGCCGGGATACACTTTGTATCTTTTAACAAATTTTGAATCACTATAGTTACTCTTTTTAATATTATATATTTACATTTATTTAATCTATTATTTATAAAATTTTTTTGTGTGGTTGTTAATGCAAAAATAAAAACCGTTTATTATCGAAAAATTATAGTATAATTAATTACGCATAAATGTTTCGGCCTATTTCCGGACCATCATCAGTAGTCACATGTAAAATTCTCATTTCTTTATGGCACACAAGGCAGTAGAATGGCAACTCAATCTCTTTATTCTATTGGTTAGTCTAATAGTTGAAAATTTCAGTGGTAAGGAATAACAGATAAAAATCTGTGCAGATATAAAAAATCAATTATTTATTATAAAGACAAATTAATACACTCATCATATAGCCATGAAAGACGTGAACATCAAAAATCAATCAAAATCGAAAGACAAAGAATCCGAAAATTATTCATATTTAGTTATATAAATTCATTACCGTTCCGAATATTGTGACAGTCAACATTCAAATGAATCAAAGATAATACGCAGTGTACAAACTAATAAATAAAACGAACGATATTATCAACATATGTCAGACTGTTATTTAAAAATAATAAAAACAAAAACGGCGCGCAGTGTAAATTATTGATAATCGAGATGTATGAGTGATATAAAAATTCAGTGTCAGATTGCAAATTAAGGCTGTTTTTTTGTAACTGAATATGTAGCATTTCCGAGATACGTCATTTGTGCAAAAACCGCTTCAGATCAACAATTTTTCTGCCTTCACACTCAAAATCATGGTTTATATTGAATCTTTCGATAATAACAGAATGATTACTCGTGTTCCTTTGGATGTCATTACAATGTTCCGAGATTCTTGTTTTTGAAGTCCTCCCTATCTACCCGACATAGGAGGCATTGCAATCCTTGCAATATATCTTGTAAAAAATACGTTCTTTTTTGCTTTATTAAGTAAAAAATCTTTATGTGTTTTAATAAAAGAATTGAGTTTGTTCAGATTAAAAAAATGCAAAGTCAACATCAAGATCTTTAATTATGTTCTTGAATTTGAGATTTCCGAAACAAATGGAATCGTAACCATGACTTCTTAACAATATCTTCATCGAAAGTATAATTCGTGTTTTGCTTTAAGGTTTTTTACTCAATAAAGATTTTAGATGCTCATTAGTTGTGTTAAAAATAAAATCAATTAGATAGTGATTATTTAAAAGTATCTATATCTGCACAGATTTTTATCTATTATTCGTTAACACTGGAATTGTCAATCATTGCCAATAGAATAAGGAGATTGAGTTGTCACTCAACCGTTTCACCATGAAGAAGTGAGAATTTTACAACGTACATTCAGACATACTGATGGCTCGGAAGTAAGCCGAAAGGTTTATGCGTAACTAATTATACTACAATTTTTCAACAATAAACGAATTTTATTTTCACACTAACAACCGCGCAAAAAACTCTGATTAGCCCTTATTTATTTATGTTTTTGACACAGTTTGATTAATCGAGAGTTTGGTTACTTGTTTTATTTTATAAAATTTTTATTAACTCACCAAATTTTGTCACGGATGCCGACTGATGTCCGACGTCAATGAGTGATGTCACTGATGATGTAGAGAATGATGAAACGCATTCACTTGATGAAACCTACACTCAGGATAAAATTACATGTAGTGCGGTACGCGGTACGCGATACAGAAATTAACTAGGTAACTACAGAAACCGCGCAAGCCGTGACACTTCTTCTTTTCCCTTCTATTATATAGTACAGAGCGCGTGCCGCTTACTGCGTTCTATGTAATTGAAGGGAAAAGAAGCAATCGCACCCGCACTTATTACAATAATCGCGTTCAGCAGATTCAGCTATTACGAAGAGGATCTGTGAGCGCTCGCTGCTATTGATATATTCTTTTAGAATATTTTAGATC
>NW_017305927.1:1948250-1948912 GCF_001594115.1 Trachymyrmex septentrionalis
AATAATCGCGTTCAGCAGATTCAGCTATTACGGAGAGGATATGTGAGCGCTCGCTGCTATTGATATATTCTTTTAGAATATTTTAGATCATTCAATAATAGTGAGCACTCATGGATCTGCTCCGCAACAGTTGAGGTCTGCTAACGCGATCAATGCGACCAATGAGTCAGCCAATGAGTAACAAGTCGACACAAGTTATTCTACTCACTTCAAACTTCCCCTTCGAATGACACGACTCGACTAAACTGCGGAGCGGAGCTCCGGAACCGTCGGAGCCTCGGAGCCGTCGGTTTAATGGAGACCCTCCTACCATGTCAGATAGGGGTCAATTATGGTATTTTATGGCAGTGGAGGGGATATCAAGACGGCGATTCGCCGGATACACACAAAGGTATGAGCCCATGTCCGTGTGTAATCGCGATTCGGTGGTAGAAGAGAATGGTATTTCTCGTTGGATGCTATTTCAAGTGCAATTTTAAAATTATTTTTTATCAATCTCTTGAAAAGCAAATATGTAGTTTTCTTACATTGTTGGTTTATTTCAATGTAACACACGAATAATTTCAAAAATTATATCGATCAAGAACTACGCCAGTTTCTTGCGAATCAGGCGTGTTTATAAACACGGTATATAACATTCACAGAAAATCGTAAACAATTAA
>NW_017305927.1:1949012-1950333 GCF_001594115.1 Trachymyrmex septentrionalis
GAATCAGGTTTATAAACACAGTATATAACATTCACAGAAAATCGTTAACAATTAATATCTCGTAAATTATCGCGTTTTAACATTATTTATATTATTTAGGATTAATGGGAGGGACATATGATTATAATAAATTAAAAGTTACACATTATCCGAATTGTTTCTTTACCGATACACGTTGAGCAGTCGAGGAAGCATTTTCAATTGTTTGAAATAAATGCCTAGCGAGAAATACCGCTCTCATCTATCATTCAAAGCTGACCGAATTGCAACCGCACACGGACATGGACTCATGCTTTTGTGTTCATGGAGCTTTGCCGCCGTACCCTCTCCATGCCGTAAACGAGACGGATCTGACATCACTGAGTGGGGGTCGCTCCTAGGATTCGTAGACTATCGTGAACAAGGCGTTCAAGCAATTTGTTACCGCCCCTTGAGACACAGTCAAGTATGTACAATGATAGACATGTGCAAACTGTATTAAAAGGCAGTCTTACATGAGTGCGTGCTTTCAAATTGCTTGATACATCTTGACACAAACGTAGCAAATTAATTCACTTATTTTCAGTATTAATAAATAATTTAACCCTTTTAATTACATATTCTTTGTTGTCGCGGTAATCTCATGATCTTGAAAGAATTAAATTATTTATTAACACTGAAAATTTGAAAACCGATTTGGACCGAATTGCATCAATTGCCGTAATTGTCGATACAACTCTATAGACTATACATCCGATGAGATACTATGAATAATATAATATTAAAAACGTACTATCGGCCCTAGATATATTTTCGTGATTATCAGTGGGACGCCGAGGACTCGGGGATAATGAATTGAAGAATAATGACATTGCCGACAATTAATAAAAATTTACGATTATTGACATAAATACTTCGATATTTATTATTAAATTAATGATTTTTTTATTAAATATATGCTGTATAAATAAGTTTTAATGCTATAATATCTTATATAGTGCCAAAAAATTATAATTTTTTCTCTGCAATTATCATCTCTGTTGATAATTAAACTCAGATCATAACATTAAAATCACAATTTTAAATAAAAGTCAAGTATTGTTAAACATATATACTCGTATATATCTATGAAACTAATAAATCATGAAATTAGTACCATCATTATCAGTTTCTTACGCTTCATCACTTAAATTTTAACAGTCACGCGAACTTCCATAAGTATTTATCGTCTTTAAGTATTTCGTCGGTGATATACTCAGCTCAAAAGTGCTAGTCGGATGTGTAACGTTGTATCGATGATTACGGCAATTGAATGCAAATCGTTTCAAATTTTTCAAATTTT
>NW_017305927.1:1950433-1956521 GCF_001594115.1 Trachymyrmex septentrionalis
TAGCTCAAAAGTGCTAGTCGGATGTGTAACGTTGTATGGATGATTACGGCAATTGAATGCAAATCGTTTCAAATTTTTCAAATTTTCAGTTAATAAATAACCCATACAACACAGAAACTTGCAGAAATGTTGTAATATTGCAGCTGCACTATCGTAGGTATTAGGAATTGTAATATATTAGACATATTATGTGGCGCAAAATTTTACAAATCTTGCAGCATTGTTAGATTGTTACATTAAAACACATTTTGGCTTTTTGAGTAATGAACTGCTGTCGTATATGAAAATATACGTCAATTACACATTATATTAATGATTGTTAATCATTTCATTTATTTACGCGCGGCAAAATGCGACGTGATCGGCGGTAATCAATAACATGTTGAGAGTTGTAAGCTTATTGAGATTATTACGTCGCATTTTATCCACGCCCAGTGAACAAGAGCTATTAGGCATATAGTGTTCGTTGTATCATTTATTATCGCCGCGTGACAAGATTTCAAATTCATTTTGTAATTAACTCTTATGATTTTTTGAAATATATTTAAAAAATTCTTTCAATATGGCAAAGAAAATGAAATAGAACGCGCGGAGTTTTTTTTATTACTTCCATTTCATTATTTAAGAATATGTACAAAATAGTACATAAAGTGTAAAATATATATTTGCAAAAAAATGTAAAATATGTATTTACATATATAAAATTTTAAAATATATACCTGCATATAAAATTTGCAATTAAGTATAAAATATAATAATTATATGACATAAAATATATATTGATCAGTTTTTTTCTGCATTTTTTTATTTATATCACACAAATTGTATTTCAAATTACATTCAGTAATAATAAAAAAATTATTTTTAATAATAGTTGCAAATATATTACGCTGCAACATTGCTACGGCCTAACAGCGCAATCTTGCTGAAGGCGGACATTTCTTATGACATTATAACATAGTAAAATACGGTGAAATTATTAGTGACATAAAGAAAAAGTTTTTCCTAACTTTCTTCTGACTGAAATCTAAACGAAGCACTGAAAACACTGAAAAATGAAATAGGAAAAGTATTATAATTAAGAAAAGATAATAATAAAATAATAATAATAATAATAATAAATAAATAAAAAAAAACAAAATAAAACAAAATATTTTTTATATAAAATTATGTTTAGAACACATTTAATATAAAAAAACCTCAATCTTAAAATATTCACTTTTAAAAGAAAAGTATTTATCTTTTTGTTTATTTTTGCGATATCTTATTAGATATAAAGTCGAATTCCATGATTTTTAATTTGCTCATTATTTGCAGATTTAAAATTCTCAAATTTTATTATTGCTTCCTTAAATAATTAAAAAAATTTTAGGTAAATATTGAAAACAGTAGACACTTCCATTGACTTCGATCTTTACATATATTGTCAAGATTATATATCATCAAAGTAATCCATTGCCCTGAGTAATCTTCAGAAGGCTTTAGCCCGCATTGACTATTCGTATGTTCAAAAATTATTAACAAATAAAGTTGATAATATTGATGTGTATTTAACTGTATATTTTAAATTATAATCAGAAATAACAGTATCCTCACCTTCCTCCTTGTCTCGAAGTGTACGAACCGGTAAAAAATTTTTCATACATGAATAAATATGTATAAACATACATAAACATGCATAAATATTCATAAACATGTATAATTATACATGAAATATGTCCATACATGTTCAAATAATATATTCCTTTTTCTTTTGTAAAATTACTTTTTAGTGTAATAGAAAATAACGTGAAAACATTAAAAATAATTAAAAAGGTAATTTTCGCACTATTTGATTTTTAAAAAATCAAGTTTAAAAAAATGTAACAAAATTATTTATGTATAATACATAAATAATGTATTATACTTAAAATTATGCATAATTATATATGAGCAGATATTTTACATTTTTCCAAACTTATTTTTTTCTAAAACAAACAATGCGAAAATTATTCCTTTAATTATTTTTTATGTTTTCTCATCACTATTATTATTTTTATTACATTAAAAAGTAATTTTACAAAAGAAAAACTTCTTTTATCGGGAACTTCCTAAGCGAAGCGACTTCCACCCTACCTCCCCCCTGCCAAGAAGTGTGTAATTTTTCACGAGAACCGAGATCCATCTTACAATCAGATAAGGCTTGAGTTACGTTAGGATTAAATCGGAAGGGGGGAGCCTCTACCCTAATTTAATTCTAACCTAATCTAACCCAATCCTTATAATAATGGAAAGCTGCCATCTTGCGGTATGTGGAGCACTATTTTCTTTTTGTCAGAGATGTGTCTCTTGCCTTATAGCCCGATGTGACAACGTACGATGTGGCTACAAGGCTTTTAGCGTAAAATAAATGCGGCAGCTTGTGCAGAAATATATTTTAATCTCCTTATGACGTATTTATATGGTAACTCACGCTGTACAATGACCAGCTTGCTCATCGGTTCTCGCGCGGGCGAACAATAAGGTACCATATATTCTTTTTGAAAGTACCGTGCAGGAACTTTTTGTACCTAGTACACATGGTACAATTCAAAATGTCGTCACGGTGCACGCGGTACAGACAGTACAGTGCGAGTTCTCAAATAGAACGTTATTCGGAATATGGGACGCACATGTGAACAGCAAGCTCAAAAGTGATTTACTGGAGGTTACGACATAGTACATACAGTAGCGCAACTCCTTGTCGGCACCTTTGATGTAAACGTGACCAAAATGGAATGCGCATGCGTGAAATAAGTAAGTTGCCCCGTCTCATTTCCTCCCTTTTTTTATGTTCTCTCTCTTTCTCTCTCTATTTAAATAAGCGTTTCAATGTTAAAACATTTGTCTTTCAAGCATACATGATTCAGAGTAGAAATTTAGAGGAAAGTATTACGTGTATTATCCATTTGGTGAAATGTTGTGTGAGAAATCTCGAGAGATTGGTCTAATTTTTGTGAAAAAGTGATAAAGTGAAAAAGCCAACATAAAATCGGGAGAGTTGCGCTGCTGTATATACTGTGGCAAGTCCTTTTCGCGTTCGCAACTTTCGGCCATCGAGTGCGCCATCTCTATCTCGCTCGTACTCGATGCCGAATTTTGCCAAACGCAGCACGTCGAACCTTCTTCTCGGATCCCACATGCATCACTGAAATTTGAATCATAGCTGCGACAAGTCGACACATCTGATTTTAGTAACTATTTTTAAGTGAGATTTGATAATTTATTTCAAGAAGCAATATAAGTTTCGCCAATCTCGGTGTTAGAATTACATTAAAAATATTAATAATTGGTAAGTTATTGTTATTGGTAACTAATAAATAATTATTAGTTTTTATAAAGAAAGGGTTAAACATTTAAATGTAAATACACGTTGAACATATTTGCATATGTTTACCGTGTATTTACATTTAAATGTTTAACCCTTTTTTTGTAAAAACTAATAATTATTTGTACTAAAGGACTGTTTAAAGTTAAACATTTGATCTATTATTTTTCCAAAATACTAAACTAAAGCATGCCGAAATTTGAGATTCCATATTTACTCAGATCTAAATTAAATATTTCTTAAGTCTTCCTTGGTACTTTGCAATATCTGTTAACCTTCTCATTTGTTGAATTTCCTCATCTGTCATTGTTTGTTCAAGTATATATATATTTCATTATTTTGCTATATTGCTTACCATAGAGGTTTGAACTAATCTTTGAAAAAATGTTTGGTTTTATAATTAACATATATCTAATCTATTTGAGGATATGATTTTGAATTTCAGTCAAATGAAATTGCGACAGTATATGTAAAACAATTTGTGGTATACCCACATGAGGTATGCAATTATTCCTGCTTAGGATTCCAGAGATACTACGTAGATAAAAATTTTTATTTATATCTGCAATGCGATAAATATAGTGTGTGAAATTACTGTAGAGGTTAAATGCTAGACAATATGTTCATATCTTTATATTTTTGTAGATAATGGATTGATTATTAGAAAGTTTTGTTGGAGGACAAGAAGAGATCGTACAGGAAGTTGAGGAACAAACTGACCAGGAAGAAGCTGAGATAATAGAAAGAAATATAGAGGGCAGTTTGGACAATAGTGATTGTCCGATAAACTTGCAAGTGAGGAAAGATCGCAATAAAAAATTTCTCATAGAGGAAATGACCACCTTTTTGGAATTTTAAATTGCACATTTCCAAAAGAGATGCCCGTACTAAGGAGAAACTGTGGAAAGAAATTGCTAACAGCATAAAAGGTACAAAATTTTTTAATTAAGGAGCTATGTCTGTTACAAATATATTTATCACGTTTTTTTTATCCTTAGGAGAAATGACTGTAAGTAATAGAGATAAAAAATGGAAGACATTATTCAATATTCAGAAGACTTTGTAAAACTCACAAACCGAGAGTGATTCTACGGCTGCTAAGAAGGTTAAATGGATGCACTTTGATAGGCTTAGTTTATTATAACACATTGATGTTATGTTGTGTAATGATAATTGATAGGACAGATATTTTTCTCTAATATGTTATCTCTTATCTTTTAGATTCATTTCTATTTATCAGAATTCCATTCATCAGAAATTAGGTACACATTAGAGAAAAATATCTGTCCTACTAACTATCATTAAAGTCATCAATGTGTCATAATTTTTCACGCAATTACATAACCGTTACATACACTCGCATTATATTAAATTTAATGATGATGATTTAATGATTTTACTGATATTGAGTGAGAAATTATAATTTTGATGTTATTTTTGTTGGTGTTTATTATATGGTGGGAGTTATATTATAAAACATTTGTATGCACGCTTCAGTCCTGACCTCATATAGTACAACTAATCTTAAAGGTTTTCAATCAGAAATTCCGCAGCATCATTCTATTTTTGTCTCAATTTAGAATCTTGAGCAAATGTTGTGCAACAATATCCTTTTTTTTTGAGTTGGTACATCTGGGAACATTATATCTAGCAGGAATTTTATAATATGCATAAATCCTGATATCTGAAATGTAAAAATTCATAGTTTTCATGTATATATTAGTACAATAGAGGAAGGTATAGCAGGATATCCGAAAATTGTTCTGATGGAGTTCATGAACATGTAGAGCGGACTAAACAGACAAAAAGTCCTCTATCATTTTGCACTTTTCGCAATAGTTAACAAGATATTAATTGCTAAAAATTGCCGAAAATTGGTCTATAATAATTTTTTACTCAAATACTATCAACCTTAAAGAAAAACTGCAAAAGACAAACGCGTTATAGACGATATAAGAATTCTATGTGATATAAAACATACTCCCGAACAAAGATGTCCTACAAACTCCATGTAGCTCACGAGATACTATACTTTTATTGATAGATGTATAAGACACTGGAAACGCAATGCAGGTTTCAGTTTGCTGATATTGCTACAAGCGATAAGATGCAATCTCAATTGATTTAAATTTTTAATTTAAAGATCAAGGTACATTAAGAACATGGATGAAACAACGATTGATTCAATTTTTTCGGGGTCCTTGAAATCCTTACCGCCTGTCAGTTCGAAAATTGTGCGGATATTTACAAGCTCGACCTTTACTGGTAAGCTATTAATAGTCACAAGAGATAATAAAATAAGTAAAATAGAAAATTTAATGTTAAAAAGTTTGAAAGAAAACAGAAAAACAATATAAAATAAAATGACTTAATGCAATATGAAATATATATTTATTGACTATATATATTTTATTATATTTTAGATACAACAATGGAAAGAAATACTTTGATGGCGCAGTGCTATCCCAAACTTAAAGACTATTGCAGAGAGAAACATGGTTTAGAATTTCAGGTAGGACATTTCATAGAAAAAAAAATAACATAACACATAAAAACAAATTATTTAGTAAACTGATATATACTTAGATATACATAGTAAAACATGAGTTATACGTCTTGAATAGAGAAATTGATTTTTACGGTGCTAGGTACCAATAACATACATATATGACTCGACCTTTTCATGTTAATCCTTGATAAAGATCGGACAACTTGATAATTACATTTAGGTCACATACACGC
>NW_017305927.1:1958609-1962836 GCF_001594115.1 Trachymyrmex septentrionalis
AGCAACGAATTAATTAAAACTTAAAAAAATTAATTTTAAAAGTTTGAGACAATTACATTAGATAATTACAAATTACATAATTTTTGAATTACATAATTTATTATCGTATTCTTATCACACTTGATTATCTGAACAGATTGTCTGTTATCTACAATCAAGAACTGAATTTATGTTTTAGCCATCCTGGAGGCATCTTTCTCATTTAGATAATCAAACGATGATTATTTATAAATCTTCCGATGTCAAACTCAGTTGGGAGCATTATCAAGATGGAGAAGGTCATACACATGGAACTCCAAAGACCTGCGATTACGTTAAAGAAGATATAAGTATGACTTTATTTAAAAATTATTAAAAAATTATTAGAGACCAATTTTCGACAATTTTTAGCAATTAATATCTTGTTAACTATTGCGAAAATTGCAAAATGATAAAGGACTTTCCGTCTCAGTTTAGTCTGCTCTACATGTCCATGAACTTCATCAGAACAATTATCGGACACCCTATATATTTCAAAATTAATTTTTTCAGCTTCAAAAAATACTTGCTGTGGCTTTCGTGATTCGTTCGCGTTAGAGATACTATAGTTTGCATTATCTCTGGAATCTAATCTGGAATCTAATCAGTAAATCAGAAGAAGAAATGGAAACTGGAAGCCTAGACAAGATTCAGATCAAAAGAGAATATAAATAAAAGAAAAGTAAAAAAAGAAATTGCTATATAATATTATCGCAAATGCAAATGACATGGACATTTTTGAACCACCATTGGATGATGCATATCCTAATCCAGCATTAGCACAACACATACAATTGGCACAATATGAAAAATATGTACAGAACAATACTGAACAAATTGTAAGGAATGAAATTTGTTGACAATTAGCAATTCAATTGTGATTAATGATTTCTATGTACTGTTATCGATATGATATTTTGACTTTTGTAACATTTACAATTATTCGTTCAAAATTACTGTACAATAAATTGTAATTAAAAAAATAATACGCTATATATTTGTAATTTATTTATATTTTATTCATATTCTTTTTAACATGTAGCATAACATTTTCCTATAATTTAAAATGAGTTATAAGTAGCTTTAGAACATATAAACTATCATAAAAACAAAACAGTACATTTGTAACATAGAATTTGATTTTCATTGACATAGATATTTCAATTAAAAATAATAAAATAGATAATATTCTTTAATAAATTTCATAATAATCTGTAATAAAAAACTAAGTTGAGTTCTTTTAGTTCTGATAAAATTGCCTGTAGTATAGAATTTTGATTTTTGAATAATTTGTTCTGTTCCAGCAATATATAACATTTTTTTCCTTTAAAATATTACTTCTTTCTTCTTTTACTGGAGTTTTGTTTTCTTTCAATTCCAAATATATTTTTTTAAAGTCTTCGGATATATTCGAAGAATTCTTCGCCAAAACATAAATGTCGAACGATATGTGTAAGAATTACTTATACAATATAGTTGTACACGTATAGTATAATTTCTTATTAATTAAAATTACATTAATAAACGTTCTTTCGATGATTAAAATGACAAACTTATTTTACACAACAAGTAAGAATTTATAGCATATAATAGTCAAAGCTGGATCTTAGATTATATAATTTCTATGTGAATTCATATATTACGTTATTGGAATTGCATACCGAATTGATTTTTCAGCACATTACGTATCTTTCTAATAAAGTGACTGAGCATCAAATTATTAAATTGTTTGTCGATTTAATTTGTGATGTTACTATAATAGTTAATTACGTTTTTAATTACGTACTTTAATTACGTTTATAAGTCCAGAAAGCCAATTCGGTACGCCATTCACACACACACAAATGACTATATATTTAATATATTATAAATTCATATATAAATTATATAAGCATCTAAGATCTAGCTTCGAGCGTTACAGGTTTTACATTCTTACTTATTATGTTCGATCCACAATCTTGCTTTATGAGGTCGTAAGTCGTAAAGCCTTAGTCAGGATTTACAATAGATGTTTTAAGCCTTAAGGGAATACTCGATTGTGATTCGCCCATTTCTTATAGCTTAAGGCTTAAAACCCCATTGTAAATCCGGTGTAACAGTAACCCGGTGTAATAGACATATAAGATAGATCCAGCACCTATATATTTTTCTATAGTATATGCTGAGTTTGGGAGAACAGTGCAAGAGACAAAATATCGGAGCAACCTATTCTTCTTTGAGCGCACACATTCATATTACTGAAAAAAATAAAATAAGATATAAAAGTAAGTGTATATAATACTCAAGAATTTTATCTTCCTCATCGATTTTGATGAAATTAGAGTAGAAAATATTTATTCTAGTCTCACTTATATGTTCTTATGTCTCTATGTCATCTTGCAAGATTAAATTCAACAAACCGAATTCCACAAGTAAATGATGAGAAATAATACGTTTATAATTCATCATCGATGCGCCTGTATTGAATGTGTTTATAAAGCTATTATGTGTTATATGATATATATCATATATGATAAAATTTTCATTGTAATAGATTAATTTCTTAATCTATTGTGTTTTACCATTATTTTAGGAAATACGAAGGAAGAAACCGGAAGGACAGAGGAGTCACTAGCAAACGCGGAATCTATAGGAAATGATATCCTTGAAATTTTAGACAAAGGTATTATATTATTGTATATACATGTTTTATTATTATTCTCCTATAGCGATATACGAACATTGATGTAACATATGATGAAGTTCCCATTGTAATAGATATGTCAAATTTCTAATCTGTTATGTGATTCATTGTGGTTAATTGTCGTTTTAGAAAGTCAAGAAGAAAATATAAGAACGGAGGTCACGAGCGTAGAATCTAACAGAAACGAGACAAACGAGATTATAGATGACGGTATGAATGTTTTATATGTACATTTTATATTTAATCATTATAATTTCATATATATTCTTATAATATTAGTAATAAAATTATTTTATTATGTTGGCAGATGACCGTATTTATAATACATCGTGCAAAATTGAAATCACTGTGTCATGTGATATGCCTGTGGCCTCAACAAGCTCACGCACTTTCACTAGTCGATCAGTCGAGACAATATCATGGACTTTATCGATGATTTCTGGCGTAGCAGCCTCAATGAAACATCCCGAACGAGGTGCATCACATATGGACGTATGTTTAAATTCATTTACTCAATTGTATACAGTCGCAAATGCTGGTGCAGATGTGCTATGAACATTATCCAACTCGGATTTGATTTCTTTTGGCATTAAATCTTTCATATCTATACATTTTGTACTCACTGCTTTAATTCATATGAGGAATGCTTGTCCATTTTTCCATGGCATGAAAATATAAATGTAGTATGCTACGATTCACGTTTTTCGTTTTGTGAAAAAGTGTTCTACAAAAATGATTATGTAAAGTGAATCTGTAAAATCATTTATACTATCATGATGATGTCATATGTGCACACTTTTCCAATCTCACTATCGAAACTCGATTAAGAACATCGTTTCGAATGAAATTGGTCTTTAAGGGGAGAAATACATGTAAAATTTTAACAAAATCGAAATTTTTTTTTACATATTTTAAAAGTATCATCCCTTAAAAGTATTCTGGCGAAGTATCAAGTCGAAATATGACATATTTACGGAGAAATAGCCCATAGTCGAGAGCTGGTGTAAGTGGCAGAAAGCTGTCGCTTTGAATAGAGACTCGACACTTGAAGATTTGACACCACTGCTTGGCCAGGAAATGAAAGAGCACCTCTTACCAATATACGAGAATTTATCTAGAGAAGATCTTCTAGAAAGGTGCTTGGGTGGTCACACTCAGAACGCCAACGAAAGCTTTAACTCCACCATCTGGCGATTGACCCCCAAACACTTACATTCTGGCCAAAAAATAATCGAGTTATCAGCCTGCATTGCAGCCGGAGTATTCAACGAAGGCTACAATTCAATATTGAGGCTGATGAACCAACTGGACATCGTTGTCGGAAATCAAGCTCTCAATTTTGCTAAAAATACGGACGAAGCTCGCGTTACACGACAGAACAGGATGAGCCAAAGCGAGACAAAAGCTGCCCGTACTGCCAGGAAACAGCAACAACTGGAAGATAATCAGCTTTTCGAGGAAGCTGAAGAGCTATTGTATGCACCTGGAATCGCTGATTGATCGGTAAGTCGCAAAAACCAATAGTT
>NW_017305927.1:1966828-1967533 GCF_001594115.1 Trachymyrmex septentrionalis
GAAAGTTCAAATATTTACCTAAGGTTGTAGGGAAAGAAGAAAGATCATCGATACTATAAGAAAAAAAGGAAATTTCGAATTCAACATTAAAAAGCAAATACGAAGGGCAAAGTTTTATTCCATGTAGACGAGCAAGAGAAAATAAACCTAAGATTCTTAAAAATTATCTAGCATGTGGAAATTGCAAGGGTTTTTATTTAAAATCGACACTGAGACATCATTTCAGAAGATGTACGGATCGGTCAGGACATAACATTCGCGTCGTTAAAGTAATGGGTAGAAGATTAGAAAGCAAATGTCTCAAAGAAGTGAGAGAGTACGGCGATTAGAAATGATGATCTAACTCGCATTCATTACGATAGTTTATTAATAATATTTGCGAATTCCCTGAGTAAAAAATATAGACACTCATCGCATCATTTACCAATGATTCAAGCTCGATTGCGGCTTGTAAGTCGCCTACTGACAGAGAAATTTGAAGACATACAGAAAAATGTTTTATACTAACATATTCAGTACAAAGAGAGACATCACATAATGAAAATAATTATTTTATGGACGGATGCGCTGGAGACATTTCAAAGTGAATTTTATTTTTTTTTAATGGACATCCTACTTTTGATTCCAGAGTCTAATAGTCGATGTCGAGAGCTTTCAAAAACACTATAATAAAGTTATTTTTCATTGAGTGCTTTTTGAGTTATA
>NW_017305927.1:1967633-1968010 GCF_001594115.1 Trachymyrmex septentrionalis
TGGCATTAAATCTTTCATATCTATACATTTTGTACTCACTGCTTTAATTCATATGAGGAATGCTTGTCCATTTTTCCATGGCATGAAAATATAAATGTAGTATGCTACGATTCACGTTTTTCGTTTTGTGAAAAAGTGTTCTACAAAAATGATTATGTAAAGTGAATCTGTAAAATCATTTATACTATCATGATGATGTCATATGTGCACACTTTTCCAATCTCACTATCGAAACTCGATTAAGAACATCGTTTCGAATGAAATTGGTCTTTAAGGGGAGAAATACATGTAAAATTTTAACAAAATCGAAATTTTTTTTTACATATTTTAAAAGTATCATCCCTTAAAAGTATTCTGGCGAAGTATCAAGTCGAAAT
>NW_017305927.1:1968110-1968643 GCF_001594115.1 Trachymyrmex septentrionalis
GCTCGGCAGTATCGCAGGCATTATCATTACCTTGCCGATAACTTTTTCATACCCAATTATTCGTGCAAAATTGAAATCACTGTACCATGTGATATGCCTATGTGTGTGATGGCCTCAACAAGCTCGCGCACTTTCACTCGTCGATCAGTCAAAACAATATCGTGGACTTTATCGATAATTTCTGGCATAGCAGCCTCAATTGAACATCCCGAACGAGGTGCATCACATATGGATGTATGACCATTTAAATTCATTTACCCAATTGTATACAGTCGCAAATGCTGGTGCAGATGTGTTATGAACATTATCCAACTCGGATTTGATTTCTTTCGGTGTTAAATCTTTCATATCTATACATTTTGCAAAAAATACAAAAGTTGTTCGCTTTAATCGTCTACGGAAATAAAACCACGCGATGAATTCCGCTCAAAATTTGACGGTAATCAGCTGAAAGATGTTACTTGTCAAAAAGTAATATAACACTACGAGTGCCCTCTGATAGATTTTCTAAGAACTTATTGACTTGCCCTTGT
>NW_017305927.1:1968960-1970282 GCF_001594115.1 Trachymyrmex septentrionalis
ATTATATATATTGTATATTGTACATATATGTGTACAACTTTTAATCGTACATTTTTATTATTTTTGCGCGTAGAATGTACGCTTTGAATGTCGATCTCAAATTGCCAGTCTCGCTTTCTATGACATTTTACAATTTAAACTTTAACATCATGTAATTAATTAGTTAATCAATTATGCGTTTTCAGATGTGTGCTGCATTCCACAAGCAGTATGATTAAATATTTACTTTTAGTTAATTACAAAAAATTAATCTAAAGTATACTAAGATTAAAATATATATTCACATCTTTGCCTTATATGTGCAATCTATTATATGCCGCATACACAAGGATAGGAAGACCTACTCACCGATGTTGCACACATATTCGAATCGTTTTTTCTCTCTAGAGACTCAAGCATAATGAATATTAGTTATTTAAAAAATAGCGTTGCTGTTTTATAATTTTATAATAATTAGAACAAAATGTACAATTTTGAAAATATATTATTTACATAAGGAAATTTCAAATCAAATTTGCTCTCACTCCATAAGTGTTCCTAACTAAATAAATATATAAATAAATATAAATATTCGTTGGGTATAATTTATTTATTTCTAAATTAGAGAAAAAAGAAAGGGAGGATTTGCAACAAATAAAAAATCAATTATTTATTATTTTTCTTATTTTTATTCTTTATTATTGTTAATGTGTTTTTTCCGTTGTGCACTTTTCCGAAGTGCGTGTGCGTTTTTCGACTTGACGAATAAATCAGGCCGATAAATCAGACTACTATAATGACTCTTCGAATCATTGACGAGCAGTGTACATACAATGATAATATTCAGGCAATCAGTCGTCTAATTCCTATAGGTATTTTTTATTCTATTTCCTTTGAAAGTATTGAATTTATGAATGAAAACAATTAAAAATATAAGATTAATAAAAAAAATCAATAACTAATATTATATCTAATAATTAATTATTATAATATCTAATTTTAATAATTTATGGAAGAAAACTAAATATTTTATAATTATTAAATAACAATAATAAAAAGATAAATGACGTGAAAATAAAATTGGCTCAAATATATTTTTGAACTTAATATTTGTATTGATATTAATGATAAATTTTATTATTGTCATTTATGAGTTCTATCTTGCAATGGCACGATTTAAAAAATGTGATGGATTTTGTAATAATCTCGATTTAATTTTTATAATGGTTGCAAATATACAGTGAATATAAAGAGAATGTATTATAAAATATTCTACAAAAAATCTTCTTTTATAAAAATATTAAAATTTATAATAAAATTGGATGAATTGTTATCAGCTACAT
>NW_017305927.1:1970382-1977974 GCF_001594115.1 Trachymyrmex septentrionalis
TTTGTCTCTTACAGTTTTTCTGTGAAAATGAAAAAAAACTTTTGTACAATTACGTCTTTCTTAACTCAATCTTGATATTCAGAACAGATTCTTCTTTATCTTATTTAAATTTATTTTTTAATTTTGTCCACAAATGTTTACTTAAACATTTGTTGTAATCTTAAGCAAAAAATTTGTGAAAAAATTAAAAAATAAAATAATTTTAAATATATAAAGAAAATAATCGGTTCTGAATATAAAAATTGAGTTAAGAAAGAACTTTTTGGGAAAAATATTTCAAGTTGTCAATTTTTATAATTTTATGGTATAAAGAACTTACAATATATTTCAATTTTTTCTCCTATCACTGTAAGCAATAACACATAACATGAAAAAAAATATACACGTTTTTATGCAAGTGGTTCCCAAGGTGCCTTCCTTCGCGCAATTGTACACCATTCACGTACGGCATATGGATACGGTAAGCAAAAGATGATACACATATTTAAATCTCAATTTTTCTACATAAAATGTACAAGTAAATACTATTACATGAAGGGCTGGTTGTTCCATCTTCGAGTAAAGTGTGTAATAGATAAACAAAAGGGATAACAAATGAAAACAAAAGAGTAAGTTGGAGTTTATGGAAAAATAGAACAACTCAGCCTTATGAATTAATTCTAAGCAGAACCGTAAGACTCGTAACGTTCTCGTAAAACTTATGATTTGTATTCTAATTTTATGCGTATGTGTCAAACACAATTATTCGTAAATATCTATAATTTCTTGTAATTTTATAGTTAGTAAGAAGCTGTCTGTAAAATTGAGTTGTATTAGGTTGAGTAAAAAGTCATCGCGTATTTTTTAGCTCAAAGTTGTATATACAATATCTTCGTCAATAATGAATGAAATTCAAATTTAAAAAAAGGGTTTTAAAGCTTGAAATCTCTACTTTTAAAAGCTTGGTGTACCGATGAGCTTTTGTGCCCTAAGATACGTGGTAAGTTAGTTTTTTTTCTTTTTCATAACTTTAAATTAATTTTTTGTTTTTGTCTTGCAAACTTTTATAGTAATGATTATGTTTAAAAAATAAAGGAAAGATTTTTTGTTTTATAATAGAACTTGGAAATTTTGTATCTTTACACGAAGGTTTCTCATCGTTTCTTAAAGAAAAATATAAATAGTATTAGAAGATTGTAACAGCTTTCCAGACTTTGTTTCATACTGTTTTTCAAATCATAAGCAAAAAAAAATTTTTTTTGTAACTTTTAAGCGCGATTTTTGCGATTAGTAATAGCATGTACCTTTTACTTATCAATTTCTAATTTAACATCCGACCTGCGTTTTAGTTCTAAGACTTTCAATTTTGTCATCTTTTTATGTACTGATAATAGTCAAATCTTGACCGAAACGTTTACTTATTTATTTGGAATTTTAAATATATGACTTGTTTACATCTATTGTTGTGGCTGTATGCTTCTTATTATTTATCTTTTGAAATTTAGAAGACTTAAAATTCAGAGGAAGTCTCATTTTGAAGAATGAAACTATAGAGACTGTTCGACAATTGATAATGCACGAATAGCAAAATAAAATGTTTTAAATGATATACTTAACGATGAAAGGAGAAATGCGGAGTGTCATTATTTAAAATTGCATTTACAAATAGTCAAAGCTGGATCTTAGATTATATAATTTCTATGTGAATTCATATATTACGTCATTGGAACTGCATACCGAATTGATTTTTCAGCACATTAACGTGACTTTCTAATAAAGTGACTGAGCATCAAATTATTAAATTGTTTGTCAATTTAATTTGTGATGTTACTATAATAGTTAATTACGTTTTTAATTACGTACTTTAATTACGTTTATAAGTCCAGAAAGCCAATTCGGTACGCCATTCACACACACACAAATGACTATATATTTAATATATTATAAATTCATATATAAATTATATAAGCATCTAAGATCTAGCTTCGAGCGTTACAGGTTTTACATTCTTACTTATTATATTCCATCCACAATCTTGCTTTATGAGGTCGTAAAGCCTTAGTCAGGATTTACAATAGATGTTTTAAGCCTTAAGGGAATACTCGATTGTGATTCGCCCATTTCTTATAGCTTAAGGCTTAAAACCCCATTGTAAATCCGGTGTAACAGTAACCCGGTGTAATAGACATATAAGATAGATCCAGCACCTATATATTTTTCTATAGTATATGCTGAGTTTGGGAGAACAGTGCAAGAGACAAAATATCGGAACAACCTATTCTTCTTTGAGCGCACACATTCATATTACTGAAAAAAATAAAATAAGATATAAAAGTAAGTGTATATAATACTCAAGAATTCTATCTTCCTCATCGATTTTGATGAAATTAGAGTAGAAAATATTTATTCTAGTCTCACTTATATGTTCTTATGTCTCTATGTCATCTTGCAAGATTAAATTCAACAAACCGAATTCCACAAGTAAATGATGAGAAATAATACGTTTATAATTCATCATCGATGTGCCTGTATTATTGAATGTGTTTATAAAGCTATTATGTGTTATATGATATATATCATATATGTCATATGATAAAATTTTCATTGTAATAGATTAATTTCTTAATCTTTTGTGTTTTATCATTATTTTAGGAACTGCAAATACGGAGGAAGAAACCGGAAGGATGGAGGAATCACTAGCAAACGCGGAATCTATTGGAAATTATATCATTGGAATTTTAGACAAAGGTATTATATTATTGTATATACATGTTTTATTATTATTCTCCTATAGCGATATACGAACATTGATGTAACATATGATAAAGTTCCCATTGTAATAGATATGTCAAATTTCTAATCTGTTGTGTGATTCATTGTGGTTAATCGTCATTTCAGAAAGTCAAGAAGAAAATGTAAGAATGGAGGTCACAAGCGTGGCAATGGTAATAATATCTACAGGCTGGGATATTAACAATGTTAAAGGATGTGAAATTTGACAAGATGAACAAACAGTAATACTTACAAACATGCAGGCACAAAAAATATGTGTATGTTCTGTCATAAAATGCAAGCAAAGATTGTCCGATATTTGGAATTAATTCATTCTGAGGAAGATGATGTTCGAAAGTTCAAATATTTACCTAAGGTTGTAGGGAAAGAAGAAAGATCATCGATACTATAAGAAAAAAAGGAAATTTCGAATTCAACATTAAAAAGCAAATACGAAGGGCAAAGTTTTATTCCATGTAGACGAGCAAGAGAAAATAAACCTAAGATTCTTAAAAATTATCTAGCATGTGGAAATTGCAAGGGTTTTTATTTAAAATCGACACTGAGACATCATTTCAGAAGATGTACGGATCGGTCAGGACATAACATTCGCGTCGTTAAAGTAATGGGTAGAAGATTAGAAAGCAAATGTCTCAAAGAAGTGAGAGAGTACGGCGATTAGAAATGATGATCTAACTCGCATTCATTACGATAGTTTATTAATAATATTTGCGAATTCCCTGAGTAAAAAATATAGACACTCATCGCATCATTTACCAATGATTCAAGCTCGATTGCGGCTTGTAAGTCGCCTACTGACAGAGAAATTTGAAGACATACAGAAAAATGTTTTATACTAACATATTCAGTACAAAGAGAGACATCACATAATGAAAATAATTATTTTATGGACGGATGCGCTGGAGACATTTCAAAGTGAATTTTATTTTTTTTTAATGGACATCCTACTTTTGATTCCAGAGTCTAATAGTCGATGTCGAGAGCTTTCAAAAACACTATAATAAAGTTATTTTTCATTGAGTGCTTTTTGAGTTATAAGGCTCGGCAGTATCGCAGGCATTATCATTACCTTGCCGATAACTTTTTCATACCCAATTATTCGTGCAAAATTGAAATCACTGTACCATGTGATATGCCTATGTGTGTGATGGCCTCAACAAGCTCGCGCACTTTCACTCGTCGATCAGTCAAAACAATATCGTGGACTTTATCGATAATTTCTGGCATAGCAGCCTCAATTGAACATCCCGAACGAGGTGCATCACATATGGATGTATGACCATTTAAATTCATTTACCCAATTGTATACAGTCGCAAATGCTGGTGCAGATGTGTTATGAACATTATCCAACTCGGATTTGATTTCTTTCGGTGTTAAATCTTTCATATCTATACATTTTGCAAAAAATACAAAAGTTGTTCGCTTTAATCGTCTACGGAAATAAAACCACGCGATGAATTCCGCTCAAAATTTGACGGTAATCAGCTGAAAGATGTTACTTGTCAAAAAGTAATATAACACTACGAGTGCCCTCTGATAGATTTTCTAAGAACTTATTGACTTGCCCTTGTAATTATATATATTGTATATTGTACATATATGTGTACAACTTTTAATCGTACATTTTTATTATTTTTGCGCGTAGAATGTACGCTTTGAATGTCGATCTCAAATTGCCAGTCTCGCTTTCTATGACATTTTACAATTTAAACTTTAACATCATGTAATTAATTAGTTAATCAATTATGCGTTTTCAGATGTGTGCTGCATTCCACAAGCAGTATGATTAAATATTTACTTTTAGTTAATTACAAAAAATTAATCTAAAGTATACTAAGATTAAAATATATATTCACATCTTTGCCTTATATGTGCAATCTATTATATGCCGCATACACAAGGATAGGAAGACCTACTCACCGATGTTGCACACATATTCGAATCGTTTTTTCTCTCTAGAGACTCAAGCATAATGAATATTAGTTATTTAAAAAATAGCGTTGCTGTTTTATAATTTTATAATAATTAGAACAAAATGTACAATTTTGAAAATATATTATTTACATAAGGAAATTTCAAATCAAATTTGCTCTCACTCCATAAGTGTTCCTAACTAAATAAATATATAAATAAATATAAATATTCGTTGGGTATAATTTATTTATTTCTAAATTAGAGAAAAAAGAAAGGGAGGATTTGCAACAAATAAAAAATCAATTATTTATTATTTTTCTTATTTTTATTCTTTATTATTGTTAATGTGTTTTTTCCGTTGTGCACTTTTCCGAAGTGCGTGTGCGTTTTTCGACTTGACGAATAAATCAGGCCGATAAATCAGACTACTATAATGACTCTTCGAATCATTGACGAGCAGTGTACATACAATGATAATATTCAGGCAATCAGTCGTCTAATTCCTATAGGTATTTTTTATTCTATTTCCTTTGAAAGTATTGAATTTATGAATGAAAACGATTAAAAATATAAGATTAATACAAAAAATCAATAACTAATATTATATCTAATAATTAATTATTATAATATCTAATTTTAATAATTTATGGAAGAAAACTAAATATTTTATAATTATTAAATAACAATAATAAAAAGATAAATGACGTGAAAATAAAATTGGCTCAAATATATTTTTGAACTTAATATTTGTATTGATATTAATGATAAATTTTATTATTGTCATTTATGAGTTCTATCTTGCAATGGCACGATTTAAAAAATGTGATGGATTTTGTAATAATCTCGATTTAATTTTTATAATGGTTGCAAATATACAGTGAATATACAGTGAATGTATTATAAAATATTCTACAAAAAATCTTCTTTTATAAAAATATTAAAATTTATAATAAAATTGGATGAATTGTTATCAGCTACATAAGTTGATTGAAAATTAATATCAGATGTACCCTGATGTTTTTAAAATGCCATTAACGTCCATAAAATATGACTTCGAATATTACACTGGCCAACAAAATTAATGCAACCTATTTATTTCTGCAAAACCTATTTTAACCTATTTTATTCTGCAAAAATAGGCAAATTTCAAGATTACAATAACTTTGTCGAAAATCATCATATCGGGGTATTTAAAAAACATTTTACAGGTCGAAACCTTTACTTTTCAGATCGCTATTTTAAAAAACAGTCTCATGGAGATTTTATGAAGTTACACAAACACATAATAATGAAAGGATATTTAAAGAATCCAATATGGGATAACGATTTGAAAATAAGCATGGATTTATCATCTTCATGTCCATTGCCAAATTTTCGTAATATATCTATTCCATATATGCTTGTGAGTCATGCTGCATTTCAATTTACAGAATACATGCTAAGACCATATCCTGTTAATCAATTGAGTAGAAATAGAAGAATATTTAATTATAGATTAAGCCGAGCAAAACGTATCTCAAAAAATGCATTTTTATTTTTAGTTAACATATGGAGATACATGTATAGGTAAAGAATAAACAAGAATTGTAACATACATTAATAATAACTATGTACTCTTAGCTGCCTATTGTTTATGTGTAATATCGTTTTTAATATATAAAAAATTTTTAGGAAACCAACTAATGCGTCACTTAAAACTATTGAAAGCACAATTAAAGTAATTGTCTGTCTGCATAATTTTTTATTATCAACACGACGTAGATATAACAGATGATACATGTCAAAATGTTATACAAGAAAATACAGCAGCCATTAAAAATGTTAGTAGTATAGGAAGTAATACACATTCACGATGCAGCCTTCATCGAGCAATTGGTTCTTTTTTACAGATCCACAAGTAATAACTAATCGCTCCAACAGGATGCATTCAGAAACCTATATAAAAAAAAAGTATTGCAACCTTTTAGGCTCTAAATACATGTATGTATACATGCATGTATACAAATATATGTATGTATATTTTAAATATACAAAATATTAAACGTAAGATTACTTGCTGCAGCCAATAAAAAATGTTATGCTATATTTTATCATTGTTTCAGCAGACAATCTTTTTTTTCAGTCTAAATGTGACATGTTTTTTGAAATTATAAAATTGTTGCTCTCATGTACTATTACTTTACAAAAAATTTATTTGAAGTAAAAAAATGAATTATAACAACGATGTAACGATGTCGGCGTAACATCTTACAAAATTGCGTTTATAGCGCATTAAAATGCAATTACTATTGTTAACGCTGGCTGGTGAAATATTTTACTTTATTATAAATTAACAATAATAAACAAGAAAGGCAACTAAATAAAATATTTTGTTTATAAAGAACATATATAAATAAACAAAAAAAAATTTGTTAAACTCTGACATTGTGCTTCATTACATGCATATGAAATAATAAGACCCAAATAAAAAATAAATTAAAAATAACAAAGTAAACATTTTCTTGTCCAATCGCATTTCCCTTGTAAAGTCGCACGTAAATGTGATTTAATAATTTTCTTTATGCATACAAGCCTTTATAAGGCTATACAAGTTTATATGGATGTATCCGTAAGCGAGGGGCATAGACTTTTACATAACACATAATGCATAGTGCATAAGAGAATCAACCAATTGAAATTCTTCTTTCCAGTTATACTTCATGTCATTACACTCATGTAAACATACTCCGCGACTAGATGGCGCGCTCTCACATACACTATACTCAATTTCCCACCTAGATACTCCTTCGATAACTTTCCTACTCCTTCGAGTACGAGATTCCTTCGAGAAATAATTAATATTGCTACGGTCATTTTTTAGTCAAATATTTAGACGACACATAATAATAATAAACTTTACAAGTGT
>NW_017305927.1:1978074-2000732 GCF_001594115.1 Trachymyrmex septentrionalis
ACTATATATTTAATATATTATAAATTCATATATAAATTATATAAGCATCTAAGATCTAGCTTCGAGCGTTACAGGTTTTACATTCTTACTTATTATATTCCATCCACAATCTTGCTTTATGAGGTCGTAAAGCCTTAGTCAGGATTTACAATAGATGTTTTAAGCCTTAAGGGAATACTCGATTGTGATTCGCCCATTTCTTATAGCTTAAGGCTTAAAACCCTATTGTAAATCCGGTGTAACAGTAACCCGGTGTAATAGACATATAAGATAGATCCAGCACCTATATATTTTTCTATATATGCTGAGTTTGGGAGAACAGTGCAAGAGACAAAATATCGGAACAACCTATTCTTCTTTGAGCGCACACATTCATATTACTGAAAAAAATAAAATAAGATATAAAAGTAAGTGTATATAATACTCAAGAATTCTATCTTCCTCATCAATTTTGATGAAATTAGAGTAGAAAATATTTCTTCTAGTCTCACTTATATGTTCTTATGTCTCTATGTCATCTTGCAAGATTAAATTCAACAAACCGAATTCCACAAGTAAATGATGAGAAATAATACGTTTATAATTCATCATCGATGTGCCTGTATTATTGAATGTGTTTATAAAGCTATTATGTGTTATATGATATATATCATATATGTCATATGATAAAATTTTCATTGTAATAGATTAATTTCTTAATCTTTTGTGTTTTATCATTATTTTAGGAACTGCAAATACGGAGGAAGAAACCGGAAGGATGGAGGAATCACTAGCAAACGCGGAATCTATTGGAAATTATATCATTGGAATTTTAGACAAAGGTATTATATTATTGTATATACATGTTTTATTATTATTCTCCTATAGCGATATACGAACATTGATGTAACATATGATAAAGTTCCCATTGTAATAGATATGTCAAATTTCTAATCTGTTGTGTGATTCATTGTGGTTAATCGTCATTTCAGAAAGTCAAGAAGAAAATGTAAGAATGGAGGTCACAAGCGTGGCAATGGTAATAATATCTACAGGCTGGGATATTAACAATGTTAAAGGATGTGAAATTTGACAAGATGAACAAACAGTAATACTTACAAACATGCAGGCACAAAAAATATGTGTATGTTCTGTCATAAAATGCAAGCAAAGATTGTCCGATATTTGGAATTAATTCATTCTGAGGAAGATGATGTTCGAAAGTTCAAATATTTACCTAAGGTTGTAGGGAAAGAAGAAAGATCATCGATACTATAAGAAAAAAAGGAAATTTCGAATTCAACATTAAAAAGCAAATACGAAGGGCAAAGTTTTATTCCATGTAGACGAGCAAGAGAAAATAAACCTAAGATTCTTAAAAATTATCTAGCATGTGGAAATTGCAAGGGTTTTTATTTAAAATCGACACTGAGACATCATTTCAGAAGATGTACGGATCGGTCAGGACATAACATTCGCGTCGTTAAAGTAATGGGTAGAAGATTAGAAAGCAAATGTCTCAAAGAAGTGAGAGAGTACGGCGATTAGAAATGATGATCTAACTCGCATTCATTACGATAGTTTATTAATAATATTTGCGAATTCCCTGAGTAAAAAATATAGACACTCATCGCATCATTTACCAATGATTCAAGCTCGATTGCGGCTTGTAAGTCGCCTACTGACAGAGAAATTTGAAGACATACAGAAAAATGTTTTATACTAACATGTTCAGTACAAAGAGAGACATCACATAATAAAAATAATTATTTTATGGACGGATGCGCTGGAGACATTTCAAAGTGAATTTCATTTTTTTTTAATGGACATCCTACTTTTGATTCCAGAGTCTAATAGTCGATGTCGAGAGCTTTCAAAAACACTATAATAAAGTTATTTTTCATTGAGTGCTTTTTGAGTTATAAGGCTCGGCAGTATCGCAGGCATTATCATTACCTTGCCGATAACTTTTTCATACCCAATTATTCGTGCAAAATTGAAATCACTGTACCATGTGATATGCCTATGTGTGTGATGGCCTCAACAAGCTCGCGCACTTTCACTCGTCGATCAGTCAAAACAATATCGTGGACTTTATCGATAATTTCTGGCATAGCAGCCTCAATTGAACATCCCGAACGAGGTGCATCACATATGGATGTATGACCATTTAAATTCATTTACCCAATTGTATACAGTCGCAAATGCTGGTGCAGATGTGTTATGAACATTATCCAACTCGGATTTGATTTCTTTCGGTGTTAAATCTTTCATATCTATACATTTTGCAAAAAATACAAAAGTTGTTCGCTTTAATCGTCTACGGAAATAAAACCACGCGATGAATTCCGCTCAAAATTTGACGGTAATCAGCTGAAAGATGTTACTTGTCAAAAAGTAATATAACACTACGAGTGCCCTCTGATAGATTTTCTAAGAACTTATTGACTTGCCCTTGTAATTATATATATTGTATATTGTACATATATGTGTACAACTTTTAATCGTACATTTTTATTATTTTTGCGCGTAGAATGTACGCTTTGAATGTCGATCTCAAATTGCCAGTCTCGCTTTCTATGACATTTTACAATTTAAACTTTAACATCATGTAATTAATTAGTTAATCAATTATGCGTTTTCAGATGTGTGCTGCATTCCACAAGCAGTATGATTAAATATTTACTTTTAGTTAATTACAAAAAATTAATCTAAAGTATACTAAGATTAAAATATATATTCACATCTTTGCCTTATATGTGCAATCTATTATATGCCGCATACACAAGGATAGGAAGACCTACTCACCGATGTTGCACACATATTCGAATCGTTTTTTCTCTCTAGAGACTCAAGCATAATGAATATTAGTTATTTAAAAAATAGCGTTGCTGTTTTATAATTTTATAATAATTAGAACAAAATGTACAATTTTGAAAATATATTATTTACATAAGGAAATTTCAAATCAAATTTGCTCTCACTCCATAAGTGTTCCTAACTAAATAAATATATAAATAAATATAAATATTCGTTGGGTATAATTTATTTATTTCTAAATTAGAGAAAAAAGAAAGGGAGGATTTGCAACAAATAAAAAATCAATTATTTATTATTTTTCTTATTTTTATTCTTTATTATTGTTAATGTGTTTTTTCCGTTGTGCACTTTTCCGAAGTGCGTGTGCGTTTTTCGACTTGACGAATAAATCAGGCCGATAAATCAGACTACTATAATGACTCTTCGAATCATTGACGAGCAGTGTACATACAATGATAATATTCAGGCAATCAGTCGTCTAATTCCTATAGGTATTTTTTATTCTATTTCCTTTGAAAGTATTGAATTTATGAATGAAAACGATTAAAAATATAAGATTAATACAAAAAATCAATAACTAATATTATATCTAATAATTAATTATTATAATATCTAATTTTAATAATTTATGGAAGAAAACTAAATATTTTATAATTATTAAATAACAATAATAAAAAGATAAATGACGTGAAAATAAAATTGGCTCAAATATATTTTTGAACTTAATATTTGTATTGATATTAATGATAAATTTTATTATTGTCATTTATGAGTTCTATCTTGCAATGGCACGATTTAAAAAATGTGATGGATTTTGTAATAATCTCGATTTAATTTTTATAATGGTTGCAAATATACAGTGAATATACAGTGAATGTATTATAAAATATTCTACAAAAAATCTTCTTTTATAAAAATATTAAAATTTATAATAAAATTGGATGAATTGTTATCAGCTACATAAGTTGATTGAAAATTAATATCAGATGTACCCTGATGTTTTTAAAATGCCATTAACGTCCATAAAATATGACTTCGAATATTACACTGGCCAACAAAATTAATGCAACCTATTTATTTCTGCAAAACCTATTTTAACCTATTTTATTCTGCAAAAATAGGCAAATTTCAAGATTACAATAACTTTGTCGAAAATCATCATATCGGGGTATTTAAAAAACATTTTACAGGTCGAAACCTTTACTTTTCAGATCGCTATTTTAAAAAACAGTCTCATGGAGATTTTATGAAGTTACACAAACACATAATAATGAAAGGATATTTAAAGAATCCAATATGGGATAACGATTTGAAAATAAGCATGGATTTATCATCTTCATGTCCATTGCCAAATTTTCGTAATATATCTATTCCATATATGCTTGTGAGTCATGCTGCATTTCAATTTACAGAATACATGCTAAGACCATATCCTGTTAATCAATTGAGTAGAAATAGAAGAATATTTAATTATAGATTAAGCCGAGCAAAACGTATCTCAAAAAATGCATTTTTATTTTTAGTTAACATATGGAGATACATGTATAGGTAAAGAATAAACAAGAATTGTAACATACATTAATAATAACTATGTACTCTTAGCTGCCTATTGTTTATGTGTAATATCGTTTTTAATATATAAAAAATTTTTAGGAAACCAACTAATGCGTCACTTAAAACTATTGAAAGCACAATTAAAGTAATTGTCTGTCTGCATAATTTTTTATTATCAACACGACGTAGATATAACAGATGATACATGTCAAAATGTTATACAAGAAAATACAGCAGCCATTAAAAATGTTAGTAGTATAGGAAGTAATACACATTCACGATGCAGCCTTCATCGAGCAATTGGTTCTTTTTTACAGATCCACAAGTAATAACTAATCGCTCCAACAGGATGCATTCAGAAACCTATATAAAAAAAAAGTATTGCAACCTTTTAGGCTCTAAATACATGTATGTATACATGCATGTATACAAATATATGTATGTATATTTTAAATATACAAAATATTAAACGTAAGATTACTTGCTGCAGCCAATAAAAAATGTTATGCTATATTTTATCATTGTTTCAGCAGACAATCTTTTTTTTCAGTCTAAATGTGACATGTTTTTTGAAATTATAAAATTGTTGCTCTCATGTACTATTACTTTACAAAAAATTTATTTGAAGTAAAAAAATGAATTATAACAACGATGTAACGATGTCGGCGTAACATCTTACAAAATTGCGTTTATAGCGCATTAAAATGCAATTACTATTGTTAACGCTGGCTGGTGAAATATTTTACTTTATTATAAATTAACAATAATAAACAAGAAAGGCAACTAAATAAAATATTTTGTTTATAAAGAACATATATAAATAAACAAAAAAAAATTTGTTAAACTCTGACATTGTGCTTCATTACATGCATATGAAATAATAAGACCCAAATAAAAAATAAATTAAAAATAACAAAGTAAACATTTTCTTGTCCAATCGCATTTCCCTTGTAAAGTCGCACGTAAATGTGATTTAATAATTTTCTTTATGCATACAAGCCTTTATAAGGCTATACAAGTTTATATGGATGTATCCGTAAGCGAGGGGCATAGACTTTTACATAACACATAATGCATAGTGCATAAGAGAATCAACCAATTGAAATTCTTCTTTCCAGTTATACTTCATGTCATTACACTCATGTAAACATACTCCGCGACTAGATGGCGCGCTCTCACATACACTATACTCAATTTCCCACCTAGATACTCCTTCGATAACTTTCCTACTCCTTCGAGTACGAGATTCCTTCGAGAAATAATTAATATTGCTACGGTCATTTTTTAGTCAAATATTTAGACGACACATAATAATAATAAACTTTACAAGTGTTACCATTACTTATCCGCTACTGCAAAAGAAATAAATTTCACAAAAACAGATAATTTGCGTCGACACATAAGGGCGAAGCACTTATTTTTCTTTACTAGATCTCAAGAGCATACGTATAGGCGAAAAACAATATATTTGCAAGGTATGTACTTTAAACACAGTGTTACATTGTCACACAGTGTCAGGGTGCTCCTTGGAACACATGTGTTTCGAATCCTAACGCAGTGTCATAACATCCTAGTACGTCAGAGCAAATATAAAACCTAAATAATAATAACATTAATTAATCATTCTATTAAAGACAAAAACAGTTCTATTAAAGATAAAAATAAACAAATAATATTTTTGCACATTATAATACCTGTTATCTACAACTGTTTGCAGTATTATAGATGGCCATCGATGGCTTTCGATTAACAATATCTCTGTATCCATTGCTAGGAGGAAGAATGGGGATATGCGTTCCATCAATTGCTCCAATTAATTGGGGAATATATAATTAACTCAAAAACAGCAGCTATTTTATGACACTCATCATTATCAGGTATGGTTATCTATAAACTCGTTAGTTTTGTATTAATTGCATCAATTACTCTATGAACACACTTCCATGCATTGGCCTTCTGAATCCCAAAGTTATTTCCGATTATACAATATTCGCAGCAGCTAGATAAAAAATACAGACAAACAGCAACTTGTTTTTCAACTGATACTGGTTTTCGAGTTCCTACTTGGTTTAAATTTGGAGCAAGTTTTTTTCATAATTGATCGCATAACCAGGAAAAAATTTCTTTTGTTATCAGAAAATTTTTGAACCAATCGTCGTCCCTAAAATAACCATTAATAATTCGGTCCCACTAATCAAAACTTTATTTTTTTATCTATATTTTTCTTTTTCGTGAAAATTGTAAGGCGAAGTTACATATGGATAAGAAGCAATATGAACGTAAGCATGGCAATATACCTAAAGAATTTAATAGTGATTTACTATATGAATGATATTCTATAATCTGTATTTATTTTTATCTTCTATTATCTTATCATAAAAATTATAGAAATACAAATGACTATTTGCAACTACTATAAAATTATAAACTAATCATATAAAAGTAACAAGCGCATTTAGTTTGATTTTATATTTTTTGTTAAAATAAATTGAAAACTTTTAAAAAGTAAACTGTATATTCAGTTTTATACACAACAACTTAAAGTTATCGAAAATTTTTTTCAATATAAATTAATAAAAATTTCATACATATTTATTCTGGATAATAAAACATTTGATAGCATATTTGATACTTATATTATTAGGTTTATACTTATTTTTAATTACTAACTTTTATCACAAGAACTTTTGTGATAACACATTAATACATATTATTTTTTAAATTAAATTACTTGTCTTAAAACAGTCTTTGATTAACAGTTGCACAGGCAACAAACTAAAATACTGTTAATTCAGGAGGACGATTCTGTACCTTGAAACAAGATAACAATGATTAAAATAAATAAATGAATAAATTTACTCAATGTTTACCAATAAAATTATAAGTATTCTAATAGATTCACTTTTGTAATTTTCAGCTCATTTCAAGATAGAGAATCGATTCAATTAATCGATTAGCTTAAAAAAATGAAAAATATCTTAATGTATAGATAATAGACTCTGAAAAAGAAACAAAACTAATGTATGTGACTGACCATAAAAAATGTTAAGTAATATTATTGCCAAGAATATTCGTAAAACTTTTATACTTTGTACCCATTTCGTCCATTTCTAGTATATATATAAATATATAATGCTTTGTGGCTGTGGAATTGGCTGTTTGTTTATTAAATATATTTTTCTAAAAAGATACGTATAAAATAACTGTAGTGTCAATCGAGCTAAATATTCGTATACGTTTTAAAAATAAAATGTAAAAAATAAAATTATTAAAATTTAATTAAATTATTAAAATTTAGCTTTATAACTGGTATAAAATTTTCATTAATTGTCTCTTTAATTCTGTTTTTCGTGGTTCCTCTACTTTGCATAACTGATGCACAATACTTTGACAAAAATAATCAGCTTCATCCATTTTTGATTTTTGTAAAATATGAGTTACAATAGATGATATGTTTTTAATTGATGTCTTTATTTCATCTGTCTCTTCTGTTATCTTCCTCTTATTATAATTTCTATCCTCATTTACCTTATTTTTCTTATTTTGTAGCACAATTTTCATACATGATTGTACTGATGATATAAATAGTTCATTAATATTAGAAGATAAGGTTGAAGTAGAAAATGTAATAAAGATTGGGATGAAGATGGAGATGAAGACAAGGCTCGTGATGGTAATGATGATAATGGTAATAATGGTTTCAGCAACTCATTGTCAGATAAAATAGGCGTAAAAAAAAAGGTAATTGCTGTTATATGTATATATATATATATACATACATATATATATATATAATTATTTGTATAAATATCTATTTAATTGTAAAGCTCTTAAAATTAATTCTAATTTGCAAAAAAAATAAAACTTTTTATATTATTGAAGATTTATATTTAGTTGTTTACAGATGCGACTGAATGTGTTATATCAACATATTTCAGTATATTTTTTGGCTTAGTAGCAAAATATATGCATTTTGATCTAGTATTAGAATAAGTTCTAAAAATATATTAATTATATATAGATAAAAACATATATAACTAATAGAATTTACATATGGGACGTGCATAAGTACATAATCATTACATAAGGAAATGAATTAATCATATAATTAATATAAAAAATGTTAACGTTGTTATGTAGAACAGAAATATAACATATGCGTAAGCAGAAAAATTTCATATTGTTGATATTTGTATACAGAGCCAATCAGTCAATGAGATGCTTATAAAACAGCAGAAAAATGGATCCACTACGATAACCCAAAGAAGAAGAAATCATGGAGATACCTGGCCATGCTTCAACATCGACAGCCAAGCCGAACATTCATGGGAAAAAGCTCATGTTGTGTATTTGGTAGGATCAGCTAGGTGTCGTTTCTGTTTTGAAAATCACTTTATATACACTTTATTACATTTGAATATTGATAAATATCTCGGTTTGGGACAGAACGACGCTTTTCTCTATCAAATTCTCTCATTTCGTGTAAAAACGCGTCGGATGAGATAATTTCATCAAAATTTGAAGCATAAGATTAGGTAATTATTCTCATGCAATAATTACTTTAGTAAATACACAGGACAGTATTTTTGAAATAGATTTTGGAAAAGTCATAGATGATTAAAATCAAGATTTTACATATGAATTGTAAAGAAGACATTGATATTGTGTTGATCTTGTTAAAAACTTTCCCTATCTTTACGATAAAGATCGTAGGATAAAGACAGATTTCAAGAACACACACAAAGAATGGTGCATAAATGAAAATCTCTTTTATTTTTAAATTAGCAGTAATTTTTATAGTTGTTGCAAATAATCATTTGTATTTCTATAATTTCTATGATAAGATAGTTGAAGATAAAAGTATAAGTACAGATTATAAAATTTTATTCATATAGTAAATCACTATTAAATCCTTCATGTATACGTTCATATTGCTATGTAACTTTGCCTTCAGGTGATAATAAATATTTAGTTAAAGTTCCTCGTTGTTCATAAGCTTCACGAGTTGATCTATGTGCATTAGTAAATCTTAACCTTCAATATTTGATATTTCATTTCTCCATATTCTTGGAATTGTTCTCATATCATCATCGTGATCAATAAAATTCGAAAAATGGGCAATAAGTTTGTTCACAAACAGGCTGTTTTGCATTTTCCGTCATTAAAAAATTATACAAGATTATAAATGTTGTGAGTATTCGATCTACTGTTGATGGATGAGCACATATCAGACGACGAAGTATTCGCCTTGATACCAGAATGCTGAAAGCATTTTCAATGACGCGTCTTGCACGTGACAAATGATAATTAAATATACTTTAATCATTGTTTAAAAATCTATTAGGATATGGACGCATTACATTTTTATGTAATTGAAAGGCTTCGTTTTCACCAATGACAAAATAAGGCAATTCTGTATTAGATCCAGATAATTTTCTAATTTGATGTGATATATTGAGTGTTCTATCATACAGTGCTTTTCTAAATATCGATTTAGATATTACTGCAGCATCACAATCACTGCAAACCACCCACGTCAACGATTCTTACTTTGCCCTTTATTTATGATTATTTATAAATTTATATATATGTTAATTTATTCTTTCAAACATCTAATAGCGTTTTTAACTCGAATTTGTACCGATTATCTGGGTTGTATGTTCTACTACTATTGGTAGAAAATAACCGGTATTCAGTCGATTTTTATATTTAAGATGTCACAAACCAATCGGAGATGTGTATTAGCATCTTAAAACATTACTTAACACTGTCTTGAAATAAGAATCGACTATTAATACCGGCCCATGTAATATCAATCAATAGACTAGTAATCTAACTTAAGTTAATACAAATCCACTTGGACTATATTTGACAGTAATTATATTGCTCTTGTATTTAGTTGATTTATTTATAAGCAGTTCTAATTACAATTTTATTATTGTTTAAGGTTACCGTATCAATATTAAATGGAAAAATATAAGCACAGAATACTAGCAAAATTGGAATTTTTCGAACATAATAGAAGCAATAGATGGTAAACGTATCCAGATATAAGCATCAACCAAAGTCTATACTACAAAATAATTAATATTGCTACGGTAACAAATAATTAATATTGCTACGGTCATTTTTTAGTCAAACATTTAATTTAGACGACACATAGTAATAATAAACTTTACAAGTGTCATCATTACGGAATAAATTTCACAAAAACTTGAAAAATTCCAACAACTATCAGAATATATAAAAATAATAAAGTTGGCAGCAGTGAAAATTACTGGCGCTGCGTTTCTTTTCATTCACCACTAAAGGTGTCTTTTCAAGAGATGCTAACTCAAATCACGCAATAGAAATTGACGAATATTAAGTGTCAATTTTGATCACATGATCTATTTTGACGTTGAAAATGAGCGTTGAGCGTCAGCATGAAAAGAAACTTTAATACAAGTAAAACGTGATAAGAATCAGAAAGATTTTCACTGTTCTCAGGTAAATTATATGTGTAAATTGATTTTTCTGGTACTCCAAAAGCTCAAAAAAATGGAGATACCATCTGAAAATACTTCTCAACATGATAAGCAGAACAATCTTGCAAATAAAAAAGAATCTATGTTGGAAAAGGGTAGCGTAAAAAAATGTGGCTAGAGATTTCTCGGTGCATGAAAGAAAAAAAAACAAGTTTATAGACAGTACGATAATAAAATGGATACGCTAAAGAGACAATATCGTCAAATTATTGATCGTAATGCTTAAAGTCGAAATTATACAATTAATGTTTCAGGTATTATATGACATTTTTCGAAGAAAAAAAAACATTGGATAAAATCATTAGCTGTAACAGGATCAAATATCAACGAATCTGAACAGTCTCCATTAACAGATAACAATGAAAATGAATCACCTGTATAATCTGTAAGTAATTATAAAGAACATTTTCTTATTCAAGTATATATTTTTATTATAATTATTATATCTAATATTCTGTATGCAGAGAAAAGGAAGATCTCTTTAAGTGAAGTAAGAGTGAATTACTTAACAATTTCATTAAAAGAGAAACGATTAAAAAGAGAAGAAAGTGTCAATTACAGAACAATAACATTAAAAACAGTAAGTGAAATAAAAGAAGTGTTTGAAAATCGGAAACAATAGTGTTGGTACGAAAAGGGAAAATACTAAATGTACGAACAAAAAGTTAAAGACTTAGAATTATCTTGTGCGTTACTATTACATCTACAACTTCAGTCTCTAAATAAGTGTTACTACAATTCTTGTGCTCAGACCCTAACTCGTTATGCAGTCGTTATGTACACACAGTTGCATAGCTTTTTTATTATGTAACAAAATATCTGCGCAACTGATGTTATAAGTACATAACGATTGCATGAGTTACAGAATACAAGGGCTGGAACAGAAAACGGACTATGAGTCTGAAAATCAGTTAACTGCGCTCAAATGAAAATTGGAAAAGGCATCATTCTTTGCATTTTAAAAATATAGTTTACTTTAAGAATTAAACTTGATTAATTCTATTTAATATCGCTAAAGATGATTGGAATTAGCTGAAACATCAGAATATCATTAAACAAGATTTTTATATAAATTTGTATAAAATAATTGTAGCACAATAATTATCGCGCAATGATTTTACTCACATTTGCTCTTATTTTTATAAATTTGTGATGGATTGACTTTATATATATATATATATATAGTTTACAGAACTATGAGAACCTGAACCTAAATCTGAATTGTATAGAAATTTACGAAATGGTTGAGTTTTCAGCAAACTCAACTGTGTGGGGCAGATCCGTGAGTGCTTGTTGCTATTGGGGTGTATTATTCTAGATCATCCAATATTATTTATTATGAAAGTTGTAGTAAAAGTTTACTGCAAAATAAATACTTCATATTCTAAAAGGCAATATTAAAAAATATTAGCGGAAAACTTAGAACAATATGAATAAAAAAAATGTTGAAGAGGACTCGGATATAACAAATGAAAAGAAAATGAAAAGTACGACTAAGCAGGAACAAATTCTGTTTTAGAAACAAAACAAAGTAGATAACCTATACATTTAAAGGTACAATTGTGTATTGTATTGATTTAAAAAAAATCATTTGCTTTTCATTAATGTAAAATTTTAATTTCAAAAAAACAAATTTTTTCTTGATTTGCTTCTTATTAATCTACGTATCATGTTTGTATGCATATTTGTATTTATGAATATTTTCACAATTATCATTATTTTTCAAACAAACAAATTATTAGATTTGCGAGAAAACAGGCAAACTAACAAAATATAAAGGATCTTATTTTCATTTATCATGCATTAAACCTGATAAATCTAGTACAGAATGTTTTACTGACGAGAACATGCTGATGACAGATTACTTAGTAACTTGAAACATAATTAAAAAAAGTATTAATGATAGTAAAAGTGAAAATAATAGTAATTGTCAAAATATTCGAGGTAGATATAAAATTTGTTTTTTTTTTTTAAATATATATGACTTACATTAATAGAATGATTTTATTATTCAAATTCGCTAAGAGCACGGAATTACGCTACATATTCTGTAACAAAGTATCGTTTTATACATGTGTACACATCTTGAATATTATATATAATAGTAATTATATGTAAGATATAATTATATATGACACCATATATAATCATATAAGGAACATAAAATGTTCCGAAACAGCAAAACTATAAGTTTTATAAAAAAATGTTTTAGATAAAAGTTGTAGAATTTAAAAAGGTGTAACTGCAAGCTTCATCATCTTGACTTCGGGTGGCGTTGCCAAAGTAGGTCGAAGTCAACTCGGAATTTTTAAGTGAGATCCCTACTCTTTCTTTCATTTTCTTATAGTCCTTGTTCAGACCTTTTCAAAATACTATAATTTTACTCATTTTAGATCAGCCATTTAAAGTTATTAAGTATTTTACAGTTTTAAGTATTTTATAGTCAGATTTTAGCGATTATAGATGAATCGTACACGAAACTGTTCATTTTTTTGCGCTAAAACTTGTACGTTTTCTTTAGCAGATTATAACATATGTGAAAACTATTTGATTTCTCCGCGACTCATATAGGATTAGTGCCGGGTTCTTTCTCTTATTAGACTTTCTTGTAACTCTTCAACCAGTTGCGAGATATTTGCTTGGACATTTATGGATGGACACCCTGTATATAAAATATATATACTAGACTGAGTATATGCATATAATCGAAATGTTGTAAAAATAAAAGTAATAAATTAAACATAATTATGTCGTGTATGTGCATCTCACCTCGGATCCGACCAGAGGTTTTTTTGTTGCTCATATGTTATTGAGGCTTCAGTCCGTCCCAGCCTGTTACTCCACACTTGGCAAAATCCTAACTCGACAGCCCTAATTATTGCATATTAATAACTGTACGACCATAAATAAATCTCAATAAAACATAATTTTTGTACGTTCACATATGTCAAGAAATTGTGTGTATGTGTACAGAATGTCGGGTAAGAAGCATAACAGAATCTTTTTTATGATTGATCAAAAATAAAATCATATATTGTTTTATAATTTTCACAGTAAGTAATAAATAATTTTCATTCTGTTTAATCCGCTTTGATGTCTGTCCACAAAGAATACATCTTAAATACTCTGTAGATGTATAATATATATATGTTTATTGCAATTACGCACATATAAATATTTGAGTATTTAATGTTAATATATTTTAATAATACATATATTTCATGCCAGTTATCGATAATTCACACATCTTGTTAGTGGACAATTATCTTAAATAGACACAACGCGAAATGGAAATTTTGTTTTACACATGTATCAGCAATTAAGCATAATAGCGGGTATATGTGTAAAACATAATTTAACTCTCTATTAACAATTTTTTTTCACGGAACACTTATTCCATAACTATGTTCTTAAAAGAAACGACGTATTCATACGAACAGAAGAAACAAGAACAAAAGATAAATCTAAACCTTGGAAGAAATTTAAAAAAAGAAAGACATAAGAAAAATGACGCTTGATGAGCTACCAGTATAGTATAGAGTAAAAAAAATTATCAAATGTTGAGGGATATTGCAAAGCGTAAGTTTGTTTAAATCCGACCATTAATTTTGGTGAAAATACTTACCTTATATGAAATTATTATGAAGTATATTACGGAAATAATAAACGAATATTTGAAAACGTAGTGAACATAAGAGAAATACGTGCTTTATTGAATAATTACAAAAGGATGAATTAAAGGACGGAAAGGCGACTTGTTCCAAATGTGAAGTCTTAAAGAATGTAGAATATTGAATTAATTATATTTTTGGCTCAGAAAATATGACAGGTATGAAACTAACATAATAAGTATGAAACAAAGTCTTATTTTTATACTTATTAAAATGGGCTGAAGTCAATTTTGTGTTACTTGTTTATATCTATAATGATTTTTCTAAATTTTTTGAAGTAAAATCTCATTCTAAGAGAGTGAAAATATGGCGAAATTATTAGCAAAATAGAGAAAAAATTTCCTTAACTTTCTTCTGACTGAAATCTAAAAAGCAATGAATAAAATAGAAAAAGTATTATAATTAAGGACAAAAGATATAATAAAAAATAAATCGAAAATGACAAAGTAAAATAAAATATTTTTGATATTGTTAAAAGCATATTTAATATTTAAAAAAACTTCAATCTTAAAACACTCACTTTTAAAAAAAAAGAGTATTTATCTTTTTGTTTATTTTTGCGATATCAATTAAGATATAAAATCGAGTTTCTTAATTTTTAATTTATTCATTATTCACAGATTAAAAATTCTCAAATTTTGTTATTGCTTCCATAAATAATTAATTTTAAGTAAATATTGAAAACAATAACCCCACCTCCAATGACTTCAACCTTTACATATATGTATATGTAAAGGTCATATATTGTCAAAGTAATACATTGCCTCGAGTAATCTTTAAGAGATTTTAGCGCTCACTATTCGTGTGTTCAAAAGTTATTAACAAAAAAAACACTGATAATATTAATGTGTATTTGACTATATATTTTAAATTATAACTATCACAAATAACAGTATTCCCACCTTTCTTGCCTCGGAGCGTACGACTTCCTAAGCGAAGCGATTTCCATCCCACCTTTCCACGCGAACCGAGATCCATCTCACAGTCAGATAAGGCTTGGGTTAGGTTAGAATTAAATCGGGAGGGGGGTGCAAAGAGTAGGGCAAGGGGGAGGGGAGGGAAGGCCCCTTCGCTATACGCCCCTCTTTGCTTTTGAAGCGAAACAAGATCAACAATTGTTCTATTCTAAATAGTTTCATGTAAAAAGATTACGCGTGGGCGGGATAGGACCGGAGCCTCCATTTAATCCTAACTTAACCTAATCAAATCTTTATGTTAATAGAAAGGCTTATGTCTTCTTGGGAGCGTTATTTTCTATTTGTCAGAGACCGATGTCTCTCGTCTTGTAGCTAAGCACAACGTGGTTTCGTTAACATAAGATAAGTACTGCAGCTTGTACAGAAATATACTTTACGTATTTACATAGTAACTTACGCTGTACAAAGAGCCAACTTGCTCATCGATCCTCACGCGAACAAACAATAGTTATCGAGATATTATATATGGCTGTGTGCGCTTACCCCACTCCCCGCGCGCCGTGCGATCGGTGAGCCGTACCTTCGGTAATAGCAGGTCGGACGCGCGTATACGACTATCTTTAAACATTAATATTTCGTTAACTATTGTGCAAACTGCTGATGAAAGATCCTGTATATATATTGTCATCGCGAAAGATGTTTTTCGGGTATTTCGTCCAGAGATGGCTTGTGAAAGGAGTGCCTATCAAAATGTCCCGAAGTTAGTGTGGCCAAATCAATGGAATCGTACAAAATCGAAGAGAGAAGATGAGAATTTAGTATTTCTTCAATCTGGATGAGTAATGTTACCAGCTCTTCATATTTAAAGTTAATTCTTGGTTATACGAGTTAAATGTCGCTTGATCGCCTTCATGGCTGCTTCCCATATACATATTAATTATAATGTGATGCCTTAAACAGTATAAAGTGCTAACAAACTCCTAGGAGCTCGCCATCTAATCTTGGATTGGTTGCTGAGTTAGCTGGTTTCGGATTAACTCTGCTAATTCGCTTAGCTCGCGTTACCTATCAACGAAATTTTAAATCGTTGTCAAAAAAATGGCTAAAAAACAGCCTCTTCTCGCAACGTAGCGTCTGAAAACACTTAGAAATGTTTTTGATGACAAGTTTGAGATCAATTCAATATGGTCTGCCTTGATGGCTAAACAGGCAAAAATTGCATTTCACCATTCAATGGTTTTTCTTGCACCTTTGCAGTAGAGAGGGTCAGCATAATCTAATCCACATTGATCAAATATGTTACTCTTAAGAAGGTTTTAACCCGCGATTTAGGTAAGTTCTTCACGATAGCGAAGGTAGGTTCTAAAACAGACGCATTTTCTGAGAATTTATCGAATGATGTTACGCGCTGAAGTAAACCAGTAGCGCTCATGAACTGTGGCTGGAGTGGCTTGCAGTAAATGCTTCACATGCTCGTGCATCACAATTGGATAATTGTGATGCACGACAAATGGATAATTTCCAGACAATAGTATGGAATGTTTGGATGCATAAAATAAGGAAGATTCTCTTAAACGATCTCCCATGCGTAAGATGTCGGAATCGTCAAGGAATGGATTTAAATTTAATATAGAACTGTTTGTAGGGACAGCTTCTTCATTGATGAGTAACTTTGTTTCCTTTGCAAAATGCTTCAACTGTATTATCTTAATCAGATGAAAAATCGCCTATTATTGCTCGTTCAGAGATATAGGTTGGACGATATTTCTTCCTGTAGATAAAGCTTTTTCTGGTCGAATGAATCTTTTACATGTCTGAAATTTTCCTTAAGTCGGAATATGTTTACAACAACCAGAATAAGTCTGGTGAAGTTTAAATATCGATAAAACATGTCAGGCTCACTAGCTACTGTGGTAATAACTTTGAAAGTTTTCTTTTCAGAGACGTTCTTCATATCGGTGATATAAAGGAAGAGCTCTTTGAGATCAGCTCTCCTTGTCATGCTTCAGCCATGAAGGCTCTGACCACCAGATATCCAATTGAGTTGGAGAATTTGGCATGATATCCCGTGACAACGGATCCGCAGGATTGTCTTCCATGTATGTGATTCCACTGATAGATCGATGTTAGTTCCCATATCTGACCATGATTAACTGCACGATTGCAATCATAATCAATTGTAGACTCCGTCCATAGATAATTGAAAGTTATTTGACATGTAAGACAATTCAAAATTTTACTGATGAATTAAGCTAACAGCAATGCACCACATAACTCGAGGCGTGGGAGTGATAAGCTCTTTAATGGCGATTTAGAAGTAGGCGTATACAATAGACACCGTTAGTTAAAGTGGAGCAAAAATAGATGCATGCTTCATATGTGATTTCGTTAGCGTTTGAGAACCCATGCAGCTCCAAACAGTTGTTCTGCTGCGGTGACAAGGCGAGGAATACTTATGCTATTCAATTCCTACAACTCTGTTTCAATACGCTTCCATTTGGTTTATTCAATTCGAAGAGAATCGAATCAATTGAGCTTGAATCGCCAGAGATCCTGCATGATCGAGTAATGTAACTAGACTCAACAATCCCAATAGGTCAAAGATTAAAGAGAAGCGCGATGAAATACTTCGTTTGGTGGGTACCTCAAAAGGGGGCAGATGATTGATGGACAAGTATTTGAATATGTCAGCAATCCCATGCAATGCGTAGCGTCGATTTCTCGGAATTCTAATCGGAGAATAAATTCTTTTTATTTCATCAAGAAGTGATTTTATTTCATCCTGAAGATAGGGAAAATTGGATAACCATTACTTCAGCTCAAATTTTCCTTCTTGTAGTAATGCGGTAATCTTCCTTAATTGACGAAGTCATTTCTTCTAGTACATCTCTAATAACGAGATTATCTACATAAATGTCTCGCAATACTATCTACGCTCTTGAATATCGATCTACATTGTAACCCCCTAATTTTCTTAGAACTCTGAACAGAAACGATGCTGATGAAGTGCCATAGATAAGAGTAAGCAATTTAAAGGTCTTGAATGGGCTCATCTTGGGATTCTCGCCAGAAAGTACGTTGCAATAATGTTTGAGTTGAATCGACTAGAACTTGCTGATACATTTTTGCCATATCGTCTGTAAGAGCAATTTTGAATGTTCGGAATCTGACCAAAATAGAAAAAAAATCTTTTTGTAACGTAGGCCCCACCATTAATGCATCATTTAAAGAAAGCCTGGTCGTAGTTTTGCATGAGTCATCGAAACCCTGAACTTCGTAGTGAAGCTTGTTTCATTTCTTACAGCATGGTGTAGGAGATAAAAAGATGGAGTAATTATGCCAGTATCGCGTGAATGTTCATCTCTCTCATGTGGTCCAAATGTCTGTATTCCTGCGTGAACTTGTCATATTCGACATACATACAAGAGTGAAGGATAAGCCGCTTCTCCGATGATATAAAGCGTCTTAGAGCGATATTCCGAGATTTTCCCAAACTGTTTAATTTGTCTTGTCTTGTTGGTAGCTTGACGATAAAACGCTCGTCATTACGTTATTTTATGCTTTCCAGGAATAATTCTTCACAGGCAAGAATGGGTTAGCAGTACTAATGTTCCACTTCCAAAAATCAATTCAACGTATGCTTCAATTCATCAAGTGATAAATAAAAATTAAGAGAAAAGACATAGTCTAGTTATGTCACTTTGATGTGATACCGAAAATGATCCATCCAAAATGTGTTTTTGGCCACGTCGGCTGAGTTTTTTATTGTTTAATTTGACCCGTACAAATGAGCCTTCAAAACGACTCGACTCCTATTGAAATGTCAACGCTAGCTAGTACGTTAAAATTGGAGCCAGCAAGAATTATATGTGTTTTAGAACAGAAATACTTTGCATGAAATATTTGATATGAAATGTTGCGATAAATGCTATGTCATTTTAAAAAGACAACGCAATCCATTTTCTCGCAGAAATTATTAAAACGCGATTTGACGCAGATGCTAACTACCTTATTAGCGTAAATCATTCCATTTATGACTCCTACCACAATAATGTCAAGAGATCGTTCCTTAAGTTTTAATCGACTAATTCACTTTTTCGTTATGAAATTTATTTGGCAGGCGCTGTCAAATAATACTCGACATGAATAAATCTGATTATCAGAATCGTATACATTGATGACCGCGGATAGTAGAACATTTAAAGAGCGATGACCTGACACGTGTGTGGCGACTGGGAGTGAAAGATTGGTAATCTGACACGACGCTTGCATGCTTAACACAGATTGACTGCAACTATTCGACACAGTTGTATGCAAAAACGCGTTATTTCTTGTTGCATTTCCGGTAGATACTTGAGCTACATGCTTTTGCTTGGTACGCGGTTGATCGTAAGCAAGTAAGATAAAGGTGCGCCTTTTTCACGGCTCTGTCTTCAACTGATAAATTGAAGAAATGTTTACAACGATATATTATATGATATATTGAAGGCTTGTGCCTTTTTGCGCTATGTGGAGCGCTTTTTTCTTTTTGTCAGAGATCTATGCCTCTCGCCTTGTGATTACGCACAATGTGATTTCATTAGCGTAAAATAAGTGAGACAGCTTGTGCAGAAATGTACTGTGAATGTGATCCACGTTACAAATATAAAAAATGTGATCTTCGTTGACCAATCAGAAGAATTTATGAAATAACCAATTAAAGAATGCTTCAAACCATTTGTAACGTGAAGTGAATCACACTCTTTAATTCTCCATATGATGTATTTATACCGTAATTCGCTGAACAATGACCAGCTTGCTCAATGATCCAAACGCAGACGAACAATGGAGGACGCAGGATCATAAACAATAACTAGCGCGCTTTGCACTTAGAACATACATGTTGGAAAGATAGGTGACTGTCGATGATTATTTGTCCTTGTCTGAATGCTTCACTGTATTGCGTATGCGTCGATTATTATTATATAATGTTTAAGAGTGTTATATTATCTCGCCTTAGAACGTACACATAAAGCTCACGCGCAAGCGCAAACAAGATTCCAGACAAAGATAGATTGATGTTGGAAATATAATACTTTTATTACATTTGTCAGATATGATATGATCCTCTCTCTTCTAATATGTATGTTCTAAAATAGGTTGATAAAAAATATGTTTTAAACGTGTTTCAAAACATGCTTAATTGATGTTTTTTTTATAGTACTGTTTACAGCATATTTGAAGCATCAAAAACATATTCAAGAAGAAAGAATATGTATTATTCTTAAAAAAGGAACATTAGTCTTTATCAACCCTGGTTCTAAGGCTTTACGGTTGTAAGCATGCTATGCTGGCCTGAACAGCACCACACTAGTTTAAGCAGCGCCAAGCAAGCGCGATAGAGAAATCGGTACGCAACCACTCGCAATATTTGAACGACTGAATTTTTCCACTTATACTAACAGATATTACGCACAGACACTTTATCTGATTGTGAAGTGGACCTCGAGGTGTAAAAAATTGCACACCTCTAGGTAGAGAAGGAGATAGAGTGGACCTGGCTTCGCATTGAAAGTCATTAATTGCTTTAAACAGGAAGGATAGGGTTAATTTTGTGTTCTATTTACAAAACTTATTTAATTAACTTTTTATAAATAACAAGCGCTGGTTAAAATCTTTCGAGGATCACCCAAGGCATAACCTTGACAATATATGTCAAAGTCAAAGTCATTGAGAGTTGTTTTCAATATATTTAATTACAAAATTTTATATAATATAATTATTCTTAAAAAAGTGAAGTTTTCTTAAGATTGATATTAGAATTACGTGGATATTTTTTTTGTAAGAAGTTTTTATTTTATCTTTTTTATCAACTAGAGCTTTGCCAAGATATTTTTAATACATTTGACTGTTTAATCGTACGGAAATAATGTCGAACTCTATATCAAGACTCACCCGAACTGTGAATATGCGATCATTTGCGATAATTGATTTTGTACTACGATTTTTTCGTTATGTTTTCGTAATGTCTGAAGAGGGCTCAATCCGATAGCCGAAACTTGTAACTTTTTATTATTATTTTCTTATTTTTAATTTTATTTTTGCTTTATGTAATTTTATCTCTTGTTAATTGTAATATATTCTTTAGTTAATTTTGAAGAAATGTGTCGAGTCTTACTTTGCCCTTTACTTATTATTATTTATTTTGTATAGGAAGAGTCCTTAAATTTGTTATTTATTTTAACGCAGACTATAACAATGCGTACAACACACTTTTCATTTTTCAAATTCATTTTTCATTATTATGGTTCTCATGCCGTTAGACTTAAACTATAGATCAGATATCGCAAAAAGATTATTAAGAATTTTTTACACATTCAATTTTTGAAACATTGTATCAACAACAATACCACTTCACAACATTTGAATACCATCAATAACTGGCAGATTAGGCTATATAATCATAGATCTAATTATAAGTTTTCTCATTATAAAAAATTTATGATCAAAAAATTTTTTATAATGAGAAAATTGATTTCCCCGACGGACCGCGCCGTCACGGATAACGTATCCCCGCTACTGCGATGAGTTTTTCACGGCAGACATTTCTCGTGCGTGACGCTTGTATCGTCGACCGAGTAAAGCTCTAGCGCAAAGTAGCGCAAAGGTCCTCCATTTTTCACCTAATAACCATAGCTACGGTCCACTTGACGCTATACAAATGCTCCGAAGTATTTCTTGATTGTTCAAAAACTCTTTCTTCCAATTCGTCAATCACTTCAAAGCATTTATAGTACCAAGTGAGCACTCCACCCCATGTCATGTACTAATAATAACCAAGCGCTTATTGGATTACAGCCACTAGATTGAAAATGGCGGTCGAAATAGCTAATAGAGAAGTTGTAATTTAGATAAACGCTTTAGTAGATATTTAGGTATGCGTTCCAAATTACGAATAAAGCGCATGTATCATTGCATCCTTCTCTATTATTTGATGAACAACAATGACAAATGATGCATCATGCGCTTCGTGCGCAATTCCTGCTCCAGAGCTGTGAGCTGATGCTTTACATGTGTCTTTAAGATGCCTTTTCATACTGACGGTCGATGCATTTTTAGCGTTAAAATAGATCACGTGATTAAAATTGACGCCTGATATTCGTGTTTGGCAACACTGGTATTATTAAAATAAAATTCGAAGTTTCTATACA
>NW_017305928.1:0-1063 GCF_001594115.1 Trachymyrmex septentrionalis
GTGCACAGGTAATTCGCACTTAGTTCGACGTTGAGTAATGTCGTGTTCGAAAAAGTGTATTGCGAGTAGTAACGAGACTGGCAAATCTCGTCGGACACGCCGGTAAGTCTCGCGCACTAGATGGTCTCGCGGTACGCGTATACCGATCACGTTATGATAGCAGGCAGCGGTGACGACAAGTAGATTCGTTCGCACTTAACTTTCGCGAAATTGCATTAAGAGCGAGGAGCGATATTTGATCTATATTGATCGGGATTCGGTGACGAACTCAAGATTTTAACACGGAGCGTATGCGTGATCGACAGTTTTCTTGATTTGCGCAAGGGGGATCGCGTTCCATTTTGAGACAAACAGCATGATTAGCACAGGATCGAGGTATGCTCGTGTTTTGATCGCTTTGTGTCGACGAGCTGTTTGCCTGCTCCGAGAATACGAAAATTATAACGATAATTCCGGAACAGACTAATATTATAGAGCATTATATTGTAGAATATTGATAAATTAAATTCTTTTTCTTGTATTTTGTAGCTTAAATAATGTGACAAACATAAAATATAATAAACAAAAACTCAATGAATAGTTCTCGAGTTAATAATGTATCAAAGATGCTCTATTTGCAACTTTGATATCTCTCAATGAAATCAAGAACAACCTATTCATAATCTTTTGCCTATTACACTTTTTATTCGCAACGTTATAACATGCAATATGTGAAAACAAATTCATTTCACCGGAATCCAATTTTCAACATATTGGTGGATCCATATATTCGTTCGGTTTTTGTTAGTAGTGCAAATTTTTTCCGAATATCTCCGGTTCTGGTTGCCTAATCGGGCAATCCAAATATGTTTTGGAAAGGTGACAGTCCGCTCTTTTCATCTGTCAAATTTGGTTTCATTGGCATTAGTTTTGTTTGTATATACTATAGACCTGTGAACATGTCGGAGAATAAGGTGCATTTTCGGCACATTTTGCTTTATTACTTCAAGAAAGGTAAGCGAGCTGCAGAGGCCCACCGAAAGATATGCGGCGTATACGGGGACGATGCCTTAACAGAACGTGC
>NW_017305928.1:10245-11880 GCF_001594115.1 Trachymyrmex septentrionalis
CCATAAGTATTTCCTGAACGTGCCCTTGAGGTTTGTGGATCTCTCCGCCACCTTACAAAAAGTGCCTAGTTCGTGGGTCACCGCCTCCGAGATCTCGCCCGTGGTCTGATGAGCGATGGACTCGTTGGCCAGTTTGACCGTGTCCCGGAGGCATTTCCTCGCTCTCTTGCTTGTAGTCTGGATGCCCGAGTTGAAGATTTCTTTCTCCAACCTGTCAAGAATTCATTTAAAAAGAATTAATGTTCAGAAATAAATTGCGAGCCGATGAGATTATCGGATTCACACAATCGATCCGAAACAAATAATCCCCCCAAAATTTCCCAAATCTTAAAAAATTTATTTTTGCAATTTATTTCTGAAAATTAATTAAATTTAAATGAATGTATATTATACTATATAGTAGTTCAACATCTTAACACTCGGACCGGTAAGGCACTTCGTTATTTCAAGTTTTAATATAAACGATCTCGTTTCCAATCATATTGTTTATAAACGCTCGCCTATACATGCGTAACTCTCTATATACTATATATCGGTTATTGCGAGGAATGTTGCTAAGGTCTCGGTAGTCTAAAGATTTAGGACGCTCGCACGGAATGCAAGAGATCCGGGTTCGACTCCCGGCCGAGGCAATATTTTTCGCAATAAGTTTATTACAGTTTTTTAAGATTTGGAAAATTTTGGGGGGATTATTTGTTTCAGATTGATTGTGTGAATCCGATAATCTCATCGGCTCGCAATTTATTTCTGAAAATTAATTTAATTTAAATGTATATTATATAATAATTCAACATCTTAACACTCGCATCGGTAAGGCGCTTTGTTATTTCAAGTTTTATTAATAAACGTTTAATATTCTCTCTCTCTCTCTCTCTCTCTTTCTCTCTAGAACACATTTGATATATATAATTTAATTCTTAATTTTTTCCATCTTACAATACTTATACGATCTTATGTATAACATTACTTTTATCGATTCTTTTAACAATACTTTTATCTATTTTTTTATACGCGGGTTTGTATGCTCGTGGGTGCGCGAGTTCGCATGCGCGCGGTTGCGCGTGTGTGCGGGTGCTCGTGCGCGCAGGTGCGTGGGTGCGAATGCGCGCCGGTTCGCGTGCGCGCTGATGCGTCGAACAAAACTCCCGCTCGGTCAGTCGTCTCGGCGCGTCGTGGCGATTCCTTCCAAAGCAGCATCGGAAGGGTGGGTGACTGCGCGCTAAAGATCGTTACTGTTACATGACAAGCGTCGATTGTCTACACAGAAAATTATTGCGTATTATTCCGGATCTTCTGATTCTCATTTCTTCACGCTAAATGGATTATACGATACATGAAGAGAGATTGTTTTCACATTATAGTATTCGGGAAGAATGATTTTGCTGAAAAATCTAAAAGTGTTGCTAGATATAAGTCTGAAAATAATTTTCATGGAGAATAATTAGATAAAAATCTTATAATTAGATAAAAAAAGCACAATGATCAATGCTGCAAAGAGAGTATGACATTCTAATGATTAGTTCGGGCATATATAATTCACCAAAATTATTTTCAAATCTGGTTAAATTTATATATATATATATTTTAATAAAATCATCCTTTTCGTGCACGATTCTAATTTATAGTAATAAAATT
>NW_017305929.1:0-690 GCF_001594115.1 Trachymyrmex septentrionalis
ATGTTTTTCTTACATAATGCTTAAATACTATGCGAATAAGCGGAAAATTCGCGAACTTATTATAAAATATAAGTGAGAGAAAGAAAAAGAAGAAGAAGACGTTATTCTCTTCTGAAATCATACGGAAGGAAATAACGATTATTAATAAATTTACGTTTTACTAATACCGGTGCGCACGTCTTCGTTTTGTTTCGCGTTACGATTTAGTGAAACGCCGTGCGACGGATTGTGCTAAAACGCAAATTTATCGCTACCCCGCCCGTTTCTTCTTCTTCTTTTTTATCGCGTCTTTCTCTCTCATTATTAATCTCCTAATACTATTAAAATTTATAATACACGAGTTCTTATAATTTAACGTTATTCTCTTAACTCTACAGATTTTGTGTCGGCGACCTTCCGGTGTACGAACGACATACGCGTAAAATTTTGGGCCTCCGGACACGAACTACTCGATAAAACTGCCCCGGCCGTAGCCCTCGAGCTCGTCCGTCATATCGCCCAGAAAATTCCCCGTACGCGGCTCGTACTCGCTCGGTTCGCTTTTGTTTACATAGATACACGAGTCTGTATCACAATATAAAACGCGACTACCTAATTTCTCTAAATATTTATATAATATTAGTCGCGCTTGTGCTGTCCAAGGCGCGATTACCGGGTTGGTTTGCGGAGAAGGAGCGACCGTCTCTTCGC
>NW_017305930.1:0-1038 GCF_001594115.1 Trachymyrmex septentrionalis
TCTTGAAATACAAAATACATTTTGTATTGTATTTGAAATACAATATTTAAAATATTATACAATTTCCAAATACAATAATATTCCAAATACAAGTATTTGTAATGTGCCTAGCCCTGTGTACAACAGTATAATTATAGAAATCATGCGGTCGGCGATTCACGTATAAACAATCTGAAATACGTTTCACTTGCGATCTACGATCCGCATTCTACATCTTATATAGATCGGGCTTTGCTATAATTATACTAAAATGCCTTCCATTTTTTCAAAATATTTGGCTACGGCAAATAAAATGACTTGTATATTATTTGATTAAAAAAATCAAATTCTCTATATTATTATTATTCTTTCAACGCATACCTAAATGTGTGACTTAAAATTAATTTTATTTTAAAGATTTTATTTTAAAATTGATTTTATTTCAAAGATATGAAACTTATAAACTATTTTATATGATTGCCCAGACAGCATAAAATATTTATGACAAATATTTTTTAATATTCATTTTTTGAAATATTATATACAGAATATCCCAAAATTCATGCATTCGGAGTACAGAACATATGTTAATACTTTATATTAAGAAAACAACTTTTTTCTTTAGCAAAATTGTGTCCGATAAATAATTTTTGCGCTTATTTGTTAACTTCAATCTGTTCTCCTACAAAAACTACTTATCAAACGCAATTTTGCTAAAGAAAAAAGTTGTTTGTTTTACCATATCATGTCCTGTGCGATTTTGGGACATCCTGTAAATATTTTATACATATTTTATTTAAAGTTTTATTCAAAATACTAAAATATTATTAAAACATATAAACTAAATATTTTATGCAATGTTTATGATAAATATAAATAATTCTAATTAATATTTCTAATAAATATTTTTTACTTGGATTACAATGTCTAATTAAGTATGTTCACAGCATTTACTATAAATATTTCATAAAATTTATAATAAATGTTTATTATCTGTGCCATCTAAAACCACAAAAATATTTACAAAATATAATAAATCTTCTAAATACTTATAAACAC
>NW_017305931.1:0-274 GCF_001594115.1 Trachymyrmex septentrionalis
TGGTGTAACCTTTGATGATTTTACAGTAATATCACAAGTGTTGTAACCATTGAGAGTTTATAATATAAACGTGACTTTTTTACTATGAGGTATAGCAATTAATTACCATGTGTAAATAATTCAAACTTTCTATTATTAAGTTGCTACTTTTGCAAATAATTACAAATGATATAAAGTATTTTCACAGTATGTTACAAGGGTACATCAAGTTATGGTCGGGTACGATAACATTTGTTTCATATTAAATTCGAGATTAATAGGAAGCATATTTTTT
>NW_017305931.1:495-949 GCF_001594115.1 Trachymyrmex septentrionalis
CATAACGATTGCACATCGTTTGAATACGATTATAGATAGGATCATTGTGATGGAGAAGGGTTCTATCGTGGTAGGTTTTTCCGTTTTAACAATTAAAGTGTGAATGGGTTAAGAAGAATATTGATTTTGTAAAATAAAATTGAGATATAATTTTCTATGTAATTATCTAAAATGTTTGTTCATAATAATTTTGATTAATAGCATGATCAGTTCAATTTCTGAAAGATGTTTAGAATAAAATTCATTCTAAAAAGTGAAATTTTATTCTTCACACACACACACAAGATTGAATATTGGATTATTCTTATTCAAGATCAACTTAATTTTTACTCTTTAGAAAGAAAATTTGCTTCAAATTATTTAGAAAATTTAAAATTGATTGTTTATGATTAACAATATACTTTTTTCTGAAAATTCAATGTTACGTATACAAAAAATAATCGACGAGCTGTTT
>NW_017305932.1:0-932 GCF_001594115.1 Trachymyrmex septentrionalis
AATTTTTCTCGTTGTCTTTGCAAATAATCTGCATCATTCCGTCTGTTTGAACGTTGCGTACGTTCAGCTAATTTAGAAATTACCAATGTGATAATTAATATACAAAATACAATAATAATTGTATATAACACAATTATTTTCGACTATGGACGTCAGGATTTATTCTGCAAGATTCAAAGAAATCATAAACTTTAGATTTCTGCCACATCCGTATGAGAGTATTAGAACCATTAGATAGAGTAGTCCATTTTGTCCATTTGTTCCGATGATCTTGAAGTGCTTGGCGGGGATTTATATCCATATAAAATGTGACTTTAAAAAATAGAAAAAGTGATAGAATTATTAATATTTAATGTGTGTTACAATTATATTATATTACCAGATTAATAAAAAAATATGTTATTTTTTAATGAATTTGAATGATTAGTAAAAGTTTTATCAATGTTTAAATTTAATATTTAAATTTTATATTTGTTTATTAATGTATTGCATAAAATTATAATTATAGTTGTTAATTGTATTTATAGTCATTTATAGCTGGGAAAAAAACTATATCAGATAAATCGAATAACGTTTAGCTCTAATTCAAGCATAAATGTATAAAAAACATGCAAAAAGACTTGTAATGTTAAAAGTGTAAAGAAGTAAAAAAGAAGCGTATAAAATATTCAATTTGATGCGCTTTTGTAATATGTATTAATATACAATGCACTTGATAAGCAATTGGTGTAAAGGAAACACATAATTTAAAAAAAAATACGTGGGCAAAATGGATAATTTTTTTAAATAAGCAGTTATGTATTGTATTTTCTTTACACCGATCGATTAACCTTATTATTCTGTACCTAAAAATAGAAGACTGTACTTTGATAATATTGATTGTTTTTGCAAGTGAAGATCGCCAAGGTCGCCTCCATTTTTTTTCATAGAAT
>NW_017305933.1:0-699 GCF_001594115.1 Trachymyrmex septentrionalis
TAAATTGAGAAAAATGTACTTTTTCATATAAAAATGTAAAATTTTAAAACAAAAATATTTAAAAGAAAAATAGATTATATTTAAAAGAAAAAATAGATTTAATTTGTTTAAAATAGAAAATATAAAATAGTTTCCGAAAAATTATATGAAATATTAAATAAGATAAAAGTCAGAAGTGTAGTTATTCAAATAATAAATACACACACACACACATACAAATTGAGACATAATGTTGAACAAAGATATTCCACTCATGCGAAATTACTGATTACGCTTACAAGAACCACGCAAATATTATAATATAATATTTGACAAGGGCTAGAGAGATGCCACAAAGCAAAGCGGGAAATGTACAATATCCATTTGTCAAAATGCGAATAATTGAAACAACCGTTAACATTTTTTATACGCAATATAATTTAAACGGCATCCGGCGAAAAACAAGGGGGCGTGTGGCGCGGCGAGGTGGTTGACTACGTCATCACTTTGGCATTCGCTCGGCGACCTCGGAAGGAAACAGACGTATGGCACGAGTCGCTGCGCGTGTCGCGCATTAATCTGCATTAATCCGAAAATTGGATATCCACGAATACGCGAATTGATGAATTATGTAAGGATGCTCAACTAATGTTGCCCAAAACTACTTAAGGTGTGTACCAAGAAGTATTAAATCCTCAATCTTTATTTCTTTCTTTGATG
>NW_017305934.1:0-624 GCF_001594115.1 Trachymyrmex septentrionalis
CACAGGAAGAGAATAGTAAATTGCATCACGTGAATGCCCACGTTCAATCAGTCCACGTTCAATCAATCTCTACTGCGGAGGAATAAGCCGATGCATCGTTCTGAAAACAACACTTTTTTTCGCCAAATGGGGGCGTTTTTTCTTCAATTCAATATTGAATCGGGCCAATAAATCAGCATATCCTGTCCCGTGAGTAGTTTTTCCCTTCTCCACGTAGTCGATGAAGAACACGCCTTGCACATTTCAAAAAAACAGTAACTATCACTTTTTCAATCGATGGGACCGTCTTCTTCGGAACACGTTCGCCGAATAAAGTCCACTGTTTTGACTTCCTTGGTCTCCGGTTTGTAATAATCCATGTTTTATCAACGGTTATGATTCGCCGCAAAAACTCCTGTGAATTGCGCTTAAACAGTTCCAAACACTGCTTCGAAATTGATAGCCGCATCTGCTTATTATCCACCGTGAGCAATCGGCCGACAGCTTTTTCATTCCCAAGTTGTCATGCAAAATATTGAATGTTGTTTCAACACGTCCACGGCCTTTGCTATTTCATGCATTTTCGTTCGGCGATCAGCGAGAATTATGTCGTGGATTTTTTCAACGATTTCTTCAAAAACCACG
>NW_017305934.1:724-1195 GCF_001594115.1 Trachymyrmex septentrionalis
TAACACGTCTTGCCGGTCTGGGCGCTCTTCATCAAAAACAGACGGATCAGAATATCTGATTGTTGTCATAGATGGTGAAGGATTCCCATATATAGATGGCATCCAATTTCGTTTTTATTTCTTCGCACGTTTTTTTCATCTAAAAATATAAAGCGAATCACGGATCAATATTGCTCTTTTTCCATTGTATCGAAAAACATCAAACACACTTACCAATTGCTGTCAAATCAAGACTATTGCACGAATCACTCTGAAATTTTGTATGGCGTCGTTTAAAAAAAGTACACGATGATAACTTATATCAGCAACGCTGCTTGCCTTCAAATGCGGATACTTATTGATTTGCCGTCGTATATACATAGAGAAAAAGATTTCTTTGGATTTAGTATTCCTATTTATTTGACTAAAATTTGTTTCATTGAATCAACAAATGCTTGTACGAAATATTATTTGTTTGAATAAAATTTTTGT
>NW_017305935.1:0-1029 GCF_001594115.1 Trachymyrmex septentrionalis
ATTATTGAATTTAGTATCAAGTTCGTCTTTTTTTGTATCAGATTGTAGTTCAGAAGTTTTATCATCATACTCTTGAAACGGCATGGAAGACATGTTTATAAGTTGAGTCTGCTCGGTAGTATTATAAGCATAAAGATAACAACGACCGGCAGAATTCGATACTATGGCTTCACCAAAATACACACCCTTTGTCGGTTCATGCTTAGGAATGTATCTATACCTTTGTCTATCTCGGGATTAGTGATAATGAAAGATATGGGAGTGACGGTTCTAGGAGGAATAATCCTTTGTTCTTTTGTTGTGAAAGGTACAATTAAATCATCAACAAGTAACGCTCTATGTCTATAGTAGCATTACAATTTTTTAAAAATTCAGTGCCTAAAATCCCATGGTATTGGAAGATAACATTATCGGGAACAACATAAAATTTCACAATTCTTTTTAATACTTCCATAGTAATAGATCCAAGAGTTTTTACGGGAGTATGAGCTAAACCTCTTAAAATGAGATTATCTTCTGTGTCTATTGCAGGATTATTAAGAGAATTAAATTTTATGAGGTTTACAGAAGATCCTGAATCAATCATGAACTCGCAAATATCATTAAATTTGTCGGAAGAAATTTTGATGCTGGGTAAAAAGGTCATATCTTTACTATTAAGAGAGGTTGCTTCACTGTCTGCATCGGAATATGGAGAAGAACAAATCGAAGTTAAATCCGATGTAGAAACCTCTGTTTCGGTTGAACTTAATGATCCGGTAGTTGGGTAAGAAGGTTTATCTATTATTGTTGAGTCGGGCGCGCCAATGCCGCAGCCGTCTCCTGACTCGCGCCCTGCTCTACTGGACGGCCGTCGGCGTTTCCCGAACCGGATTGATTTTTATAAGCTAATTTGCGGCAAGTCGAAATATCGTGACCCGGGGATTTACAATAGCGACAATTCGGAGAGTTAGGACCCGGTACTAACGGTCTTATAAAAGGCCGCGGTACAGCGTCCGTAGATTTAGTTAAAATTTGGCGAGGAACATT
>NW_017305936.1:0-589 GCF_001594115.1 Trachymyrmex septentrionalis
CAAATTCGAACCTCGCTGCGACGAGGGCGTACTCGTGGGTTTTTCGGGGGATCCCTTCGAATCGAAGGGATATAGAGTGTGGTTACCGAATAGTCGAAAGGTCATTGTATCGCGCGACGTAACGTTTCGCGAAATATCGCCGCCAAAGGTCGATAACCTTACGAGGTCCATATTCGACGACCTAAATGCCGCGGAATCGGATTCGCGCGAGCCTGGTCGCGGTCGCGACTACATTGATGTTCTACATTATCGTTCGTCCTACGGCGAAGATCCAGCCTCAAGTGGAATCGAGATAGAGTCGTCAGAGGCTGAAACGGACAACGCAGAGCCAAACGATGCGAACGTAGAGATGCGACGGGGTCCTGGCAGGCCAAGGATCGTGAGAACAGGACGTCCTGGTCGTCCGCGAAAGGAGTACCGACCCGCTGCGAACATTGTAGAACCGATCCATTCTTCAAATGAGGCATATTTGGGAGAGGTTCCCATGAGACAAGCTATGTCCGGGGATGATGTGGAAGAATGGAAAAGAGCCATGATCGCAGAGCTTCGATCCATCATAAATAATAGGACGTGGAAAGTAGTCGATCGT
>NW_017305936.1:689-951 GCF_001594115.1 Trachymyrmex septentrionalis
TCGAGTCATCGGTAGCCGAATCGTTCTCCGCAACAAATATACTTCCGACGGCCAGTTGGAGAGAAGAAAGGCTCGTCTCGTGGCGCAAGGTTTCTCTCAGCAGCCTGGAGTTCATTTCACGGAGACGTTCGCCCCAGTCGCTCGTCTGAGTTCGATAAGACTCATTGCTGCACTCGCGTCACAGAATGACGATCAAGCAGTTCGACGTGGCGACTGCGTATTTGAACGGTGAACTTCGAGAACGCATTTTTATGGAGCCCCC
>NW_017305937.1:0-251 GCF_001594115.1 Trachymyrmex septentrionalis
TAAATATTTATAAGAGATGGGCATCTTTAAAAAATGTTGTGAAGGAAATAATGTTGAGTAATGTAATTGATTAAACATACATCATTTTTATCTTCAATGAACTTGATCTTGACATATGTCATCATAAAAAAATAACAGCAAAAACAACGCTAAAATTATAACATAAGAAGGATAGTAAATTAAAGGGTACCGAATATCTAATACTCGTCAAATTCTTTTTGGATATCCAATTATCCGATCGGATTTTCCGA
>NW_017305938.1:0-1618 GCF_001594115.1 Trachymyrmex septentrionalis
TATGTTGTGCATCTGTAGCCTGCCCGGACGAAGGATCGGGCTCGTGTGGTCGAGTCAGGTATGGTCGGAACTCTGCCACGCTCGTATCTGTTGTGCATCTGTAGCCTGCCCGGACAAAGGATCGGGCTCGTGTAGTCGAGTCAGTTATTGTCGTGACTCTGCCACGCGCGGGTCTGTCGTGCGCTTGAAGCCTCCCGTGAGAAAGGAGTTTGTGAGCGGTGTGGTTGCCGAAGAGTAGAGTTGTATTGTGGGAGATAGGCCACGTGAGACAGAGTTCAGCGTGCCATCTCCGGAGGCTGCATCTACGCGGCGGCTTTGTGCCCCCGTTGCTCAGGTGTCGGTTCCCTCGAGACGTCGAGGCGTCCCTGCGGCATTGGTAAAGGTGCACCTCGCCCAAGGCGGCAAAAACTGAGCGACTTGCGGCCCACGTTGACGTCAGCAATTATCTCAGCGTTACCAAGTAAGAGAGCTCTCTAGCGAATCAAAAGGAACCTCGCGCGGCGACCTTCATGTACCGCGAACGACCGCGGTATCTCGCTACGCGCACCATTAGAGAACGTTTATTTGTACCTAGCAGTCAGCCAATCAATAAAGATCCGCTTGCCCCGGCTTTTCTTCCATTCCGCGGGAGTTTTTATGCCTAGGCAAGTGTGTATAATAGCCGCGAATCATTGTGTCTTGTTTCTTGTTAACCCAGTCCTCACTCATCCTCAATTGGTTCTTTAGTTTTAGTTTTAGAATCTCACGATGTAAAATTCAATTAAACAGTCCTATTACAACGATGCCGCCGGGACTTCTAGTAGAATACTTTTGCATGTTTTTTGATTAAGTGATAGTGAAAGTTATAATAGTGTGATTTTTTGTTTTTTGTTTTTTAGAAAAAAATTTTTTCTTCCGCTGTTTATATTGAGGTAATTTTTTTTGGTGTTAATTTTTGGGACGTAAAATTAATGTACGATGATGGTAACATCATATTCGACTTGTACAAAAAACCAACAAATTCGGGTAGATTTCTCAATTTTTTCTCAAACCACCCGTTCACACACAAAAAAGGTGTGGTGACAGGATTGGTGGACAAAGTTTTGTTTTTATCACATCCTAAATTCCAACAGGCTAATATAGAATCCTTAATCAACTCTCTCCTCCGCAACGGATATCCTTTGCATTTATTGTTCAAGACTATCAAAAATAGAATCAAAAAACTTTCTAATAAAAATAATTTCGAGACAATAAATGAAATGGATCAGAACCTTGATTTGGAATCAACTGAAAAGACAAAATATTTTACTATACCTTACTCAAAAAAGGCATCTGAAAAATTTAATGGAATATTAAAAAAATACAAATTCCAACCAGTGTATAAACCCATAAACAACCTTAACAAATTTATTACAATAGGTAAAGATAAGATAAAAAAAGATGAACACTCTGGGGTGGTGTATAAAATAGATTGTAAAGATTGCAATTATACATACGTAGGCCAAACCAAAAGAAAACTAAGAACAAGATTAAAAGAACACATGAACGATGTTAAAAAACCTGTCGAGGCGCTTTCAGTGATTTCGAATCATCGGATAAATAATGATCACTGTATGGATTGGGAGAATACAAAAATCTT
>NW_017305938.1:4574-7229 GCF_001594115.1 Trachymyrmex septentrionalis
AACGTTGGTCCACCGAGTTACGTGGAGATCGTCCTGGGAGATCATCACGGACACGAACTGTCACTGTCTCTTGAAACCTGGAAGAGTCTCTATGAGCAGCGATGGAATATTTACAAAATGCTTCGAAACGAATACAAAGACAATTTTATAAGTTTTGGACCGCTAATCGTTAGAGTTTGTACGCTGAACGATGCTATGCTCGTACGTCTCGATTCTTCGTCAGTACGCATGATGTACCGAAACGACGCTACGCCGTATGTTTGACTTTGACGGGTGTATCGATGTAACGTTCGAACGATTAGCCCGACTCGTCGATACGGTTGATGCAAAATATACGCGATTCTTCAATACGTCTGAGCACGCCATACGCGACAGCGACTTCTTCAATAGGCGTCAGCTCATCGATTGCGAGCTGTTAACTTTACTTTTTAATGAAAAAAAGAACGATGTAATAACATGTGAATAAAAAAATTTTCATCCACATCAGTATATATATGTACTTTATTTTTTTAGTCTCCATCCATCCATCCTATACCTCGACGCGCTATCACACTCTGTTTATGTAAACATCTGCTAGCGCTTCTTTTAAAACGTCTTGAATTTCATAGTCTGACAACACTTATGATCTAAAGTGCTTAATATACAATGGCCGCTCTAGCAGTTTCGTCGCAGCAAAGGATGCTTTTCAGCGTCAGTCTTTATTGAGTTTGATCTGTGAGAGGTTCGTGCCTTTCTTTTTCAAATCATATAGTGTGTTATATCCCAAAACCCTCTATTTTTTTATTATAAATATACGATTTATCTTATCTTTAGTTTAGTATCTCTAGTTTAGGTTTTGTAGCCGTCCCTTTCTAAGAAGGGCCTATTCGGTTCCTCTTCTCGTAAACACTTGAAGCAAACAGATAGCTCACGCTTGTACGCCTTATGCGTCATGTAGACAAAATACATCTAACCGATAATCTTTTTGAGAGCCTTTGTCCAGAAAAATATCAAACAATAGTATATATATCCAATAATTAAGTAATATAGTAAGTACATAGTAAAAATTAAGACCTTCCAACTGCGAGGACGAATCTTTTATTTTTTTTCTTTTATTAATGAAACTAAAATCTATTCAAGAATTACGAAGTATAAGATATAATATGTATTTTGACGGTAACCCGACGGTAAATTATTACTTTACCTAGCAATTATCCTACTCTCCCCACCGAATCCTAATCGCACACTTGATCTCCTAACCCCGGGGTAAATTGCTTCAATGCATTGACCCCAAAACAGGAAACATAAAATCGCGAAATAAAAAAAAACTCAATTCGGACGTAACAAATTTGGTGACAGCGGTGGGATACGTTCTGCACGTTGTGCGATAAAAAAAAAGGGAAAATAATAATATTACGAGTGATTAAGGTGTATAAAGATTTTACCTATGAGTAAGGTAATACATACTCCGCCGGAAAGAAATCTCAGTGAAAGTGACACCACCATGACAACTGAACTCGATGTCGCCGAACTACAACGAAGACTACAACACCAAGAACGTGTTATCCGCCAACTACAGGAACGACAGCAACATTCAGAACAACCACAAGATACTCCAATTACAATATCTAGCGATTTCAATTTCGGGAATTTTATTTATTTCTCAATCAGAGACGCGTTAGAAGCCGTACCTAGTTTTGACGGAGATAATATCGCATTCACTCATTTCGTGGAAGGATGCGAAGAAGCGCTCAGCATGATTGCACTCTCGCAAGAAATTATTTTAGTACGGGCGATACGAAATAAATTAAAAGGCGACGCTCATAGATCCATACTCGGGAAAGTATTTAGCTCTTTGCAGGGTTTAGTTGAATTTTTACGTAGCAAGTATGGTCCTAGAGAAACGGTATACGAAGCGCAAGTTCGACTTGCTTACATGTGCCAAAAAAGGGACGAAAGGGTATCGAGTTATACAAACCGTTTGCGCGAAATAGGGAAGCGTATAATAGACGCTCAAAAACGGCAATCGAACGAAATTAGCCAAGATTTTAGGAAATCTATAGAAGAGCACCTAAAAATTTGTTTTCTACGCGGTTTGAATCCGGAAATAACAATATCTAAGGAAGGAACATTCGAGGAACTAGAGAGCCGCGCTATAGACGCCGAAAGAGAATTTGAGACGGTGAAAACAATAAGACAAATAGTACTCGGAGGAAAAACGTCAAGCGATAGCAAACACGCAGATCATGCACCAGTGCATCGGGTAGGTACCGAACCGACCACGTGTCAATGCTGTTATAAAATTGGGCATACCGCCGACCGTTGAATACTCATTAACCATAATCAGCCCGGACGGAATTTCTTACCTAACACAAGCTCAGGCCAAACAAACTTTGCGTCGAATAATCGGAATTATAATAATACGAGGATATAAAAAGAAAATTTTTACTGTGAACGATTTTTTTAGTATCATGCAAAAGTATTCTACCATTTAGAGTTAATGTTTTTTGGCGGTAGAATGTTTTGTGATCAAGTGTTAGTAATAGTGAATAATTTTTTTTCTAGTACAGCTACATATGATAATGATAATGAGTGGCAAAAATAATTGCAAAAAGGTTGAGGAGGTTGCCTCCTCCTCCTCCTCCTCCTCCTCCTCTTCCTCCTCCTCCTCCTCCT
>NW_017305938.1:7888-32725 GCF_001594115.1 Trachymyrmex septentrionalis
CCAACGATTTCGACTGCTAGATATACCCACATCCGCAGAACAATAGTAAGTCCCATACACACACACACATACACACACACACACACCCGCGCATATATAAGAGAACCAACCACTATAATTTACATCAAATTATAGTGCCGCGCCAGAACCGTCCCTTCAAAGGGTGGCTACGAAGCCGGGCCTACCGGGAGGCACGGAAACTCTTGGACGAAGAGTACAAGAGGTATCTCGGGAGCTCACAAGAGCAGAGTCGTCCGGCCGAGAATCGCCTACCACCAGTACCATCCTCGTCACCACCGGCTCCGCCGGCAAATCACCCCGAAGTGATACCGCTTCCGCCTCGAACACCATCACCACCTCAGCCACCTCCTTCTCCTCCCCCTCGAACTCCTTCACCCGCGTTTTCCGACGCACTCACAGAAAGAATCCTTCCCGATTTTCAACCACAATCATCCGATTCGTTCCACCCAACTTCCCCCAGAAGTCCATCTCCTACGAACTCCACTGACAGCGTGGAGTTCCTAGAGGAAATTCTTCCACCCCCACCTAGATCCTACTTCCGGATCCTGGAGAGTGACACTTTTGAATCACTCATCTCTCAATTCCCGCGGGTTACTACCGCATCTATTCCTCAGGGGGTCTACACAATCGGCCCTCATTATTTCGATCCTCAAGAAATCCGCAATGCCATTACTGGTCAAACCCCTACCTCCAGTATCCCCGTATTCCTTCCAAATTCCACCCATCTAATCCTAGTTCCAGTCAAATTCTTCAATAATCTTTTCCCTCCCTCCTCCGTTTCCATCCACGAAATAGATTAATCAAATCCCATCCGACTCTCCCGTCCTCTCGATGTATACACAATACATAAAGTGCATAGGCCGTAGTGGTACTTATGATTATGCGGTATAATAGATTGTAATGTATAGATTAACTATAGTAAATGCGTCCATTGTATATAACCACTGTTATTCGTATCTCTTGACAAGTAACAATAAATAATGTTACTAATTATCCCTCTCGCTCTCGTCATTTTATTTTTAAAACCCGCCTAATAATATAACCTCGTAATCACTAAACCTTGCCCTTTCAAAGCTCGCACGTGGTCCATTCCCGAGTTAAAGGGATTTTTCCTTGACTCGAAATTCGGACCGATGATCGCACCGCCCGTAGGAAACAGGCGTCATAGCGTCTTCACAAGACGTTGACCCATATTTCGAAGCGGACAAAAAAAAGGAGTGCGTTCGACTATATATATATATATACACTACATATATACTACATTTATATTTTTTTGATCTTACAGAAGGCGGCAGCGACAACGGCAACGCTGAGATCTTCTGACGCCTTCCCCCTCTATCACGCCTTCCTCCGCGCCAGCGAGTACTCCCCACGCTCCGCGCCCCCGCGCCAAAGAGTACCCCCCGCGCTCCGCGCTCCACGCACCACTCTAGCCCTATGGTATGGAACCCAACCTATACTGCTACTATACAGACTCTAAATTTTTGGAAATTGGAATAAACGTTGGTCCACCGAGTTACGTGGAGATCGTCCTGGGAGATCATCACGGACACGAACTGTCACTGTCTCTTGAAACCTGGAAGAGTCTCTATGAGCAGCGATGGAATATTTACAAAATGCTTCGAAACGAATACAAAGACAATTTTATAAGTTTTGGACCGCTAATCGTTAGAGTTTGTACGCTGAACGATGCTATGCTCGTACGTCTCGATTCTTCGTCCGTACGCATGATGTACCGAAACGACGCTACGCCGTATGTTTGACTTTGACGGGTGTATCGATGTAACGTTCGAACGATTAGCCCGACTCGTCGATACGGTTGATGCAAAATATACGCGATTCTTCAATACGTCTGAGAACGCCATACGCGACAGCGACTTCTTCAATAGGCGTCAGCTCATCGATTGCGAGCTGTTAACTTTATTTTTTAATGAAAAAAAGAACGATGTAATAACATGTGAATAAAAAAATTTTCATCCACATCAGTATATATATGTACTTTATTTTTTTAGTCTCCATCCATCCATCCTATACCTCGACGCGCTATCACACTCTGTTTATGTAAACATCTGCTAGCGCTTCTTTTAAAACGTCTTGAATTTCATAGTCTGACAACACTTATGATCTAAAGTGCTTAATATACAATGGTCGCTCTAGCAGTTTCGTCGCAGCAAAGGATGCTTTTCAGCGTCAGTCTTTATTGAGTTTGATCTGTGAGAGGTTCGTGTCTTTCTTTTTCAAATTGTTACGTCCGGATTCCACAGTTCTTTTCTTCGACTAGAGACTTTCGTCATCACAAAAAATTAGTGACCAGTAGACCATCTGAAACAGTAGCGACGAGCCAAATAACATTTTAAACTAATAACCCATTCGGGACAGAACCGTTGGGTTAGATATTGGAACCAAGTGCCACATAGGCGACCGTTATCCCGAGGGACGGAAAGAACAAATAGATTAGGATTATAAAATGAAACAGCAGCTGAGAGCAATAAATGCACATTTTAAACTAATAAACCATTCGGGACAGAACCGTTGGGTTAGATATTGGAACCAAGTGCCAAATAAGCGAACCTTATCCCGAGGAACGGGAAGAACAAACAGATTAGGATTATAAAATGAAACAGCGGCTGTGAGCAATAAATGACATGTGACTCGAACCTATTGGACATCCGGCAAATGGTCGATGACGAAAGTTGTCTTAGACAAATACCCCTGTATCCCATTTCATAACCGATACCCCTAATCCTAACCTTAATCCTGGATTGGCCCAGCAGCACACGTGTGCTCTGCTCTCGGCACCACTAACTCGCCAATATAAAAGGAAAGGCCCTCCACGAGGAACGGCATTCGGCATTCGGCATTCGGCAGTCACCAGTCAGAAGTCAGTAGTGATCAGTTGCCAGTTCTCAGTATTAATTGTCAGCTAAAATTTCCAAAGCTAAACTCTGCCGGTTTGCGACCAAAACCGTTCTCATTCAAACCCCATCGCCTTGGGACTTGAACAAAGGTGACCAGAGTCTTAACATCCGAGTGGCAACCTTCCGTGAGGTACTGGGACCACCGATCCAGGCCGCTAGATCCACCCACATCCGCAGGAATAGTAAGTCCCATCCACACACACACATATATATATATATGTGTGTGATTAAGAGAATCAACCACTATAATTTACACTAAATTATAGTGCCGCGCCCGAACCGTCCCTTCAAAGGGTGGCTTCGAAGCCGGCCCTACCGGGAGGCGCGGAAACTCTTGGACGAAGAGTACAAAAGATACCTTGGGAAGAGTCGTGGATCCTCGGCCGAGGATCATTTACCACCACTACCATCCTCGTCATCACCGGCTCCGCCGGCTAGTCAGGCTAAGGTTATACCTCCTCCCTCTCGAACACCTTCACCTCCTCAGCTACCTCCTTCTCCTCCCCCTCGAACTCCCTCACCAGCGTTTTCGGACGCACTTACAGAGAGACTCTTTCCCGATACTCCTCCACAATCATCCAAATCATCCCACCCAATTTCCCCCAGAAGAAGTCCATCTCCGACGAATTCCACGGACAGCGTGGAGTTCTTAGAGGAAATTCTTCCACCCCCACCCAGATCCTACTTCCGGATCCTAGAGAGTGACACTTTTGAGTCACTCATCTCTCAATTCCCGCGGATTACTACCGCATCCCTCAGGGAGCCTACACAATCGGCCCTCATTATTTCGATCCTCTGGAAATCCGCCATGCCATCACTGGTCAAGCCTCAACCTCCAGTTTCCCCGTATTCCTTCCGAATTCCAACCATGCAATCCTAGTTCCAGTCAAATTCTTCAATAATCTTTTCCCTCCTTCCTCCGTTTCGATCTATGAAATAGATTAAACCTTGTGTTCCCACGTCATCCTAAAACCTGATTCCCTGAGGAATCAATGTACTCGTATTATACATAAAACGAATTATAGTATACCGAATAGACAGCAGCGTCATTAGTAACTACATTAATGTATAGATTAGTTATAATAAACATGGCTATTATTATATAAAAGACAAGAATGTTTTTCTAATCTTTGGGTTACCACAATAAACAATGCTAATAATTATTCTTCTCGTTCTCGTTATTCAATTCTAAAATTCCTAATAAAACCTCGTAATCATTAAACCTTGCCCTTTCAAGGCTCGCACGTAGTCCATTCCCGAGTAATAGGGATTTTTCCCTGACTCGAAATTCGGACCGACGATCGCACCGCTTGTAGGAAACAGACGTCATAGCGTCTTCACGAAACGTTGACCCATATTCCGAAGCGGACAATAAAAAGAGTGCGTTCGACTTGCGGTGTTTGCTTCCAGGCAAATACCTGCGAGACTAGAGCCTGACCGTCCTTCCACGCTCCATCCTTTCTACTCCCTTCTCTCTCTCTAAATTCATTTTTCCGGAGTTTGGACGTAACATATTCATTAATACTTACGTGGCATTTCTTCCTTCTTTTTTTAATCCTTCTTCTTTTCTATTTCTCTAGTAGCACAATTTTTGGCACAAATATTAGGCTCAATATATAAATATATATATCCCCAATATTTAATCAATATATTATCAATAAATTCCTGGAGTTGTTAATGTTCGTTTGTTTCATATTTTCAGTTTATGAGATTTATGTGGTTCTCAATTATTTATATGTTAAACTTTGATTTTGTTTTAGAATTCTTTTACTTCATTATAGATACAATTAGTGTGAATGACAACATAATATTTCAAGTTTATATTTGTTTCATATTTATAGAAGATTTAAATACGTCATTTGTCTTAAAAAGAGTTATTTCTATCACATTAAATATTTTTTAAATTAGATAGTCATTACAAAGGTTACTCTCAAAAAGAAAATAAGTTTTTGTAATAAATTGTGTATGTGTGTGTGTATATATATACATATAATATTTATTTATGTAATATGTGCATAAATGTATATATTATATGTATACTCGTATGTAACAGTCAACGCGTGGTAAAATGAAACAGAGACGCTCAGTATAGCACGAGACAATAAGGGAATAATTTAAATATTAATATTGTGTTGATGTTTTTATATTGAGAGCCAAAGATAGCTAAATGCCGAGCGTACACGTACACGTGGCTCATTTTTTGTGTTGCAGTCTGGCTCTCATTTCTGAGATCAATGATTCAAATAAACTTAAACAAGAGCACTATTGTATAGACCGCGGTTTAAGTGCACGACATAAACGTAGCCACTATAGACAAATTTTGTGAGAACATTCAGTGATCGCGTTATATTATTAAATGATACTAATCTACATTTGAAAAATAATATCAAATTACATCTTTGACGTATCTTGACAGCTATTTTCTCCACAATTTCAATATTTTTAAATATGCCTGGTTCAAAAGTGGACATATCGAAAAACGACCGTCATATTTTGAAACTCCAGTAGATTTAATTAATTAGTTACATTCTTTATTTTCTTTTCAAGAATATATAAATAAATATACCTGGTATTCGGCGAAACTCTAGCAATAATTCACAGGAAGATAGATGGGACTAAATTGAGTGGAAAAGTTTTGTATTATTTTGCAATTTTCGCAATAGTTAACAAGATAATAATTACTAAAAATTACCGAATATTGGTATCTACAATAATTTTTTATTCAAATACTATCAACTTTACAGAAAAAGTGCAAGAGACAAAAATCGTATATTTTTTTCTTAGAATTCTAAGAATTTTTTATTAATTTTTTAGTACTGCATTTTTTTATTATTATGAAAAAATACGGTATTAAAAAATTCTGAAAAAATTCTCAGAACTTTATAAGAAGAAAACAAACAATTTTTGTCTCTTATAGTTTTTCTGTAAAGTTGATAGTATTTGAGAAAAAAATTATTAAAGACTAATATTCGGCCATTTTTAGTAATTAATATCTTCTTTACTATTACGAAAATTGCAAAACGGTATAAAAATTTTTTTTGTTCCTTTTGAGCCATTTTACGCCTCCAATGCGACTCTGACTTTACTTAACAGACACTCTATATACTATACATATTTTATATATATATACAATATATATATATATATATATATACAATTAATTAAATAAATAAATATAAATATAAGTAAGGACCCTCAATATTAAACAATAAAAATAAAAAATAGTAAAAGTTCAGATGAGGTTAATGAGAGTCATATACAGTTGTAGATACGAAGAGATAGGAGAAGTAGATAATCCTCAGATCTTCATTTTATTTTGAACATTTCGGCTCACTTTGGAGTCTTCATCAGATTACAAAATCAAAAATTCATCCATTGAGAGCAAGTTACTTGCAGATTAATAGAAATGCAGCATTTATTATACTGCATCAAATTTACAATTAAATATAATAAAGTAAAAAAAAATAATAAAATTAAATGACTCATCTCAATGAAAAGGAAGAAATAAAATTCAAAAATAACGATTTACAATTATGTCATTAAAGTTAAAAAGGTTACAATGTATATTAAATCTCTATCGTTCTTCTGAATATGATTTCGTGTATGTACAACTTAACGTATTATTTCAAATTGTACGTTACAATATGACAAGGGGACTAAAAACAAGCTTTGAAAATAAATGTAATTAAGAGCTTCAACTAATATAACAAAGTTCGAATGTTAATTTGTATAAAAGAGGCATACGAGTAATGCAAACACTCAGTATCCGGTTTTAAATTAAGTCCATTCATTTGCATATAAATGTGAGATATTTCTGAATTTAATTATTATTGAGAAATCTTTTCTTGTCAATAATTTGGACATTCTCCCAATCGAAATCATAATTAAAACCAAGTCGATGTTCTGTAATCACTGAATGTGATCTACTGAATGTTTCTATTACTATTTTTTATGTAGTTTCGATGTTTGGATATTCTAATGCCTAATTTACGAGGAATTTTTTATTTTGTAATCGCTGATAAAGACTCCAAAGTGAGGCGAGAAACGTTCGAAATAAAATGAAGATAATCATGAACATCTAAGAATTATCTACTTCTTCTATCTCTTCGCATCTACAACAGCGTATGATCTCATTAGCCTCATCTAAACTTTTATTATTTTTTATTTTTATTGATATATATAATGAATAGATCATCTGATTTTCGAGGCTAAAGAATTTGAGTTTCCTAATAACCCCTCTCTAATCATTGAACATGAGAAAAAAATCTCACAAATTAATTATATTTCACTACACTTACCGATGTATTCGTCCATTCGGAGAATTCATCCTGTTCGTCAATATCAACCTGTCGTCTCCGCTGAACAATAGTGTCGGTTAATAAATTAACTTCGCACTCGTCATTTCCTGTGAATTAATCTATAAAGATCCCGATAAGATGCACAGCGATGGAAGACACGTTAAACCCCAGCGAAGACTGAGAAGTAACAGTTGCCCATGAGGCATGACTAGCCTAGGGGTGGGGAGTCCTAAGAATGGAAACCGATAAAGAAACTCACCCATAGAAAAGAGAGAAAAAAAAAGGCCCGACCCGTGTCGGATAACATTCATATGAAAATATCCTATACTTTACATTTTTCCTTGTTTAAATTAGATAAAAGATATCCGTATACAAGTATCTTTTCTTTTTTATTCTCATAATTCTGAGTATCTACTTTTTTATTCTCTATTATTCTCTATTATTCTCTATAATTCTATTAATGGAATCAACTTCGAAATAAAATTAAATTAAATTAAAAAACTTAAACATTTAAATGTATTTTTAGTCAAAACGTAAAAAAAGAGAAACCATCCGCTTGCCCGATCCCCCTGAGTACTGTAAAGTAGATGGATCCCTCGAGCAATGAAGATGGAATTAAAAAATCAAAATCAGTGTCGGCAGTCATCACAAAAGTAACTGCCAAATCTTTTATATGTAGTGCAGCCTTCATGAGCTCATTGATGTACTAACTACCACTGTCTTCGGACAGTGAGTCGGTGTATTCTTCAGAACATATCATACTGCGTTATGGAAAAAAAATAAAAGTAAAATGTGAACAGTCATATGCCTTTCGTTCACTCGAAAAATCATCTGTCCCTCCGTCTTCCCGGTATTTTTAATGTCATATGCCAGGTAAAGAGGATGGGCCATTCGCTTTGTCGCTATTCACTTTGCCCAAAGAATCTACTTGGCGTGAATGTGGAAAGATTAAAATAAGTTTAAGCAACAATTGAAAAATTTTAATCTTAAATACACACTTTAACTTTAAAGACAGCGAGTTCTTATAAAAAAATCATTCACACTGATTAAGAAGCAATTACTATTAATAATTAAGCTACCTTAGCGAAAATCGCAAGAAAATATAATTTCTTTTATTTCTCTATCAAACACGAATGAGCACAATCATGTATTGTTTCGAACTTTCATGGCGTCGCCGGTCAGTCATTCCTTCAACAGTTAGAGATAGCATTATCTCAGACAGATAAGCGAAAATAAAAAATATTTGCTTTGCCCAAGGCATTCGCTTTGCCCGGATTTTCCCTATATCTTTCCATCTCTTTTAATTAATTTTAGTAATTTTTATAATTTATAATTTTTAGTAATTAACTGTCACCTTAGAAATTAACAATATTTTCTTTTATTTGTAAACTAAATTTAATGATTTTCCTTTTAAGTATTAATAATTTGTAATAGCATTACTACTCTCTTTTATTGAATTATACGTTTAATGGATTCCAATTTTTAATTAGCAAATTGCCTTTTTATTTATATATAAAATCATCAACATGTAACTATTGCTTCAAATCTATATTATTTTAGAGGACTAATAACTATTCGAAACACTCCTCAATTATATAATTTTATATGCGTTTTTTTTTTAGTTCTTAAATAAGAAAAAATCTCTCTCCCTCTCTTTCTCCCTCTCTCTCTTTCTCTCTCTATTTAACTCTAAGACCTCGTAAGCATTAACCTTCCCCTCCAAGGATCACATATGGCCCGGACCTAAGTTATAAGAATTAAGTTGCTTCACTAAAAATTTGGACCAACGTTTGCACAGTTCATTAGAAACAGATGTTATAACATCCCTTCAGAACGTTGACTCATATTCTAGAGCGATAAAAGTGCGTCCGACTCTTAGGTATTCGCCTTTGTGCATATACCTGAAAGAGAAAGTCTAAGCGTCCTTCCAAATCCACTTCATTTTCCTTCATTATATATCCGAGCTATCCCAAAAAATAAATTTCCAATTGTTTAGATGCAACAGCCATAACAAATTTTTCTTCTAATTTTTTTTCTAAAAATTTCTAAAATATAACGACAAAATTTTTAGAAATTTTTAAAGAAAAGACTAGAAAATCCAAATTACTCAGTAAAATAAATTATAGCGTAATGATTAAAAATCAATTTAAAAAGAAAATGCCAAACTTAACTTACAATTAAGAACATTTATTATGGTTTTAAAATGCTTTTTCGAACATTACTTTTCGCGATCATTCTTCGCGGCGATATGTGAAATTTAAATTTAAACTTTTTTAATTCTAATTAAATAATGTTAATTAAATGACTTTAATTTTGCTGAGAAACAGCAGGCAAATTTCAAGCTTTAAAATGCTTTTTTAAACATCTCGATATGATGATTTTTACTTTGTCTTTTATTCACCTCTGTACGATTTTTTTTCATCGAGTTATTCAATGTCGAAGCAAAAAAATCGTTTTCAATGTTAAATAATTCGGAAAAAAAAATATTGTATAAAGCTTCAAAAAAACAAATTAAAGATTTATTCTTTCGAATGAAGTAAACCGTATTTATGTACAATTTTTAATTCACACCGTGGAAAAAAACCCCTTCGCAAATTTTGTAAAAAAATTTAAGATATCCAATATGTCTTTATTTATCTTTGTGTAACTTCGCAAAATATCAGTAAAACCGTTTTTTGGAGTACCGATCTGAAAGGTAGGGCTTCAAGCTTTAAAATGCTTTTTTAAACATCACAATATGATGATTTTTTACGAAGTCATTCTATTTTGAAATTTATCTATTTTTGTGAGACAGGTGATCCTTTAATTTTGTTGACTTGATTTCTGGATATAATACTCACAAATTTCGTTTCATTATATTTTCATTATACAGTATTAAAAAAATTTATATACCTATATATACATATATACAGGGTGTCCCAAAATAATCGCCAAATATTTCATGAGCAGGTAAAGCGAACTAAACTAAGTTCAATATTTGGAAATTATTTTGGGACACCCTCGATATATATATATATATATAGGGTGTCCTAAAATAATTCCCAAATATTGAACTTAGTTTATATATATATATTATATATACACATACATTGACTATTCATGTTAGAAAATCTATCACAGCCATGTAACACTGCAATGTGAGCATAAAAATTGATGAAAAGTGTGTGTATGGAGACAATATACGTTCCGTCCCCGCCCCCTCCCTACAGCAGTGTGAATTTGGCCTGTTACTATTAAAATTTAAAACATTATTATTATCATTTATTTGATGATGTTTGCTAGTTCATTCCCGTAGTTTGATAATCAAAGTTATAACGAAAAATTTTAAACAAACGACATACACGCGTAAAGTTAATCCCTCCATTTCTAAAATTCAATTTTGCAGACTTAACTGTAAGCATTTATAACTGTAAGCATTCGTTTGGTGGTCATTTATTGACATTTGATAGTCTATTCCCGATAATTGGTAATTGAAATTATAATTGAAAATACCAAAAAAGTTGCGCGTGAAGTTAACTACTCCGTTTATGAAACTTGGCTTCAGACTGTATATGCAATAATAATAATGTATGCATTTGTTTGGTGATCGCTTACTGACGTTTGGCAGTTTGTTCCCGATAATTGGTAGTCAGAATTACAACTAGAAATATTAAAAGAAAGACATGCGCGCGTGAAATTAACCCCTTCCGTTTATGAAACTCGGCTAGATCACTTCGCGTTGGAGAAGATCTGCGACATTATAAAGCAACATTACTGGTTCCCCAAAATGTCTGAGAAAGTCAATAAATACATAAAAAATTGTTTTAAATGCATTACATATTCGAAACCTGCAAGAAAGATGAAAAGGTACCTACATATATAATATATAAGCTTACTCAAGGGCAATGTCGTATATAATAAAACTCTACATTAATAAAAATAGCGCAAAAATCCGTCATATTGGACTTATTAACCATACCATATATATAATACTACTAAGCACTTATTAGACATTTAGACAATTAGATCGAAATAGTCAATAGGAAAGTTGTTGGCATTTTAGCTTAGATGAAAGAAATGTGCTACTTTTATTAACATAGAGCTTTACGTTGAATACCATATGTAAATCTTTTTGGACCCATCAATAAGAGTAAGCTTGTGAAAAAATATGTATTCCTGATAGTGGACGCGTTTACAAAATTCGTGAAATTGTAGGGGGCTTTTTTTTGTAGACTCATTTTTCAGATTCGAATTTTTACAGACGGAATTAAGAGACTCATCGAAACAATGAATTCTACACCGCAGTTACTACATACATTTGACTATCTAATAAGATTTTAATAAGGGGAAACTGATAACTAATATGAAAAAATGCATTTTTCTAACACATTCAATCTGATTCAACCAACCCCAGGACCGGGGTAAGATGACTAATATGAGATAATTTGACCAATAACATTATTAAAATAAAGATTAATGTATATTTTAAGGTACATTCTTTGGCTATATATTAATAAAACTTTTATAAAAATGTATTCCAAACACAAATATATTCGTATGCATGCTTTTGCCACTGTTGTACGCTCGCAATAATGTTACACTTTACGCGAATAACGTTTACGTTCATTATGTTGATTGACACGTCCGATTCGTGCCATCTTCGTAGTATACGCTTCAATTAGAATCCCAGCGATTCGACGCTGTTGAACTTGCCAAAGTTAATTCTGTAGGCGCATCTAATCTCGCATCTCATCATGTTATAGTTTGCGCGAAGCGTTATCGGGTATTCTCCACCGTCATTATCGTTATTGTTGCTATTGTCACCACGCACTACGTCAACGGTTTCAAGCGCGTCGCGGCGTGGACGTTTCCGTAAAATCGCACGTTTCAAAAATTCATTAATGTCTCACACTTCGTACGAATTATAATTCCTTCCTTACGAATTGTAATTTCCGCGTCGTCTTAGCCGAAATAAAATTTATTGTTCAATTCGTTCACGTTCGATATCGTGTGATAAGTCTCAAAAATCAGACTGAGCTCGTAGTCGTCGTCACACAACTCTATTGACGTCATAGGAGGTGTGCGGGGAAATTACGTTGTGAGAAATTATGATGGAGTAGTCGACTGCAATAGCTCGATACCCATTTTTTTAGCGTCTGAATAGCGTCCACATAAGTAACATGAGACAGAACGATGCGGTTGTCTCGGGTATCGCCAATAACCATTTTCACGTAGAAAATAGGTCCCACGGCGATCCTAACCTCTAGAAATTTGTACGCTGTCGATGTCAATGCGAATATTCTTCTCAAAATTGTACGAGCAGACGCGTTGTAATGAAGAAGAATAAACAAATAAGCAATATATGTATATAGATTCAATAATTATATAAACATATGCTCGCCCTAATATATTTATTAATAATTTTATTTCAGAAGAAATATGTGAAAAAAGGAAAAAAACGTAAGATTAGAAAGTGGGATCTCCAGCATACTGATCTCGCACCTTACGCACACGAACACATAAAATTCTTACAGATTGTGTTTATAAACGCAGTATATAACTCCCATAAAAAAATCATAAATAATTAACATCTCATAAACTATTGTGTTTTGAAATCATTTTTGCTATTATACGTTAATGGGAGGGGGATATGATTACTAAAATGTATTAAAACATATATGTTATCTCGAATTCCCTCCGCTCCTTTTATTGAGACACGCTAAGCGGCCGAAATCGCTGAAAAAGCATTTTTGGTCTTCGGTCGTTTCTACCAAGCGCGACAGATCGAAAGAGGGTTTTTTCAACAGTTGAAAAAAAAGGGTTGTCTCATGTTGTCTAGTTTGCTCTCGGCCACTTTCGGCACGCCGAAGGCGAGAATTGTCAATGCCATCAAGAAAGACAAGGAAACCTATTATCTTTCTTTGTTCAACTTAATGAAGAATTTCCCTACGATTAGCAATCAGCTGTAGCAGAACGTGCAGTTCTGGTGACCTAGGTTATGCTTATTTTTTTTCTCCAAGAAATATTATTTCTTTATGAAACTTGTTGGGATTTCTTTTTTATATTATTAGGAAATACTTGTACAGAGCCGGATTTTGCAAATTGATTCTTGAAAATTTTTTTAATTAAAATTATGTATACTTTAATTGCATAGTACATCGGGTGAGATATCAGAACAAATTTTTATTTTTCTCTTTGTACAAAAAAATAGCTCTGTGTGAGCCTTCGGAAGCCTTTCCCGATTACGAATATCGCAATTAAAATGTGATCTATCTAGTACTTTTAACCGTAATTTCGGTTATAAAAAAATTCATCTTTGACTAGAGATCTCCATAGGTCTCTCCTGTCGACTCTTAAGAACATAAAATTATTGGTTAGTAGTGCGATAACTTTCGCCGCGCGGCAAGTGTTGCCGTGTGCTGTGTGCAGGAACCATAAGGATATATCCACACAACTTGCATAGTCGCATAAATGTACATAAATGTGCATAAAGAAAATTATCCAATTGCATTTCTCTTATAAAGACGTACGTAAAATGTGATTAGATAATTTTTGTTATACATACGTTTATACAGCTATGCAAGTTTGCGTGGATATGCCCTAAGAGCTGCCGCACACCAAATTCCGTGACAGTATACGTAAGGTGTAACTTAAACCGATGAACCAATCAGGATACTACTTTAGATTATGTAATCTAACAGAAATGGAAATAACAGTAAACTTATCCATAACCTCGCAATAAGGTGAATTTCAACCAGTTGAAACTCGCCTTATGGATAAATTTATTGCTATTTCTATTTTCGTTAGAATACGTAGATTTAAAGCAGTATGCTGATAGGCTTAAGTTCAGCATGTCTTAAGATTACTGTTACAGAAATTTTATCTGCGACAATCCTAAGGGCCACATATAACACACAAAAATACTTAAACAGTAAAAGTAAATTTTCACGAACTGCTCTAATCGGCTGTTTCAGCGACAAAAAAATCATGTGATCAAAATGAACGCTTAATATTTGTCCATTTTGACCAAGTGATCCTTTTATCGCTAAAACAGCCGGTTTGAGTAGCTCATGAAAATTTACCTTAAAACGTAAGCAGTAAGTGAACTGACCAATCACAATAGAGTTCGTAAGGCCATAAGGCTGAGTTTTCACTTGACGCTACGACGCTCATTTTCAGCGTCAAAACAGGTCACATGATCAAAATTGACGCTTAATACATGCTTATGCATGCTGTTACGGAATTTTGTGTGCGGCAATCCTTAGCACAGCTGATAACCTCAACCGCTAACGAAATACAGAGCTCACTTCGCTAATGGAATCAACGGAGTATTTACATTCTTCTTTTTCGATTTTGGTGCCTACCTTTAGTAAATCAGGGAGATCAATAGCGCCACAACGAAGTACAGAATGTCGGAGGTTGGAGCAAAGTTGGAGTATGTTTATTTTTTACTGGAGCGGTCCAAATATGGCGGCGCAAGAGTGATGGTAGGGATCCGATTTGGTGGTAGGGGTTTCGATGTCGGGTCTCTTTATATATAGGACTCTAGTATCCACTATCCACTACCCATCTATACATTCTTATTTATACTGTGCTCCATTGGCTCCACTGTGCTCTTGGTAGACCAGGCAGACGCGATTGTCGGGGGGTGCAAGTCAAATCTCGAGGCCAATGTCGTGTAAGGCCGTCGGTTTCGCTGACCTACGATCTCGCCGGCGTTTCATGAGCCTCGACAGGGCACGTGCTAACGCGCGACACCACTGCCGGCGATCAGCGACCCACGATCGCATGCGTCCGCATCAACGACGTTACGACGAACGCGTCTCATCTGTACGATCTATGCCCGACCGCGGCAAGGACGCCGCTGTTACCCGATCACAGATGCGCATTTCGGCAACGATCACATCTGTACCGGTGAGTACACGAGTCTGCCAGAGAATCGAAATTGTGATCAGCGTCCAATCCTGATGATGCGGGAGGAGAAGATACCTTCTACGTCTTTCCATTGTCACTCCGTCCAACAGAGATCATTTGGAATTATTTCTCTCGTGTGGCTTCGGTGCGAAAATCTGAAAGTCTTGCAGAGATTATTTTTTGTTCTTATTAGAGTAGTTATCACTAGAAAAATTATAATTTTAATTTGTGAATGCACGTAAGGATATATATTTGTTCAAAGAGCTTATGCATGTGTTCAGATATGATAGAGACAAATATGAAAAGAGAAAGTTTTGTTTGATTAATTTATTTATTCGTTTTGCATGCACCCGGATATCTTCCAATTTCGCTAGACTCTGAAATAACTGGTAGAAAAACAGTAACTTTGTTTCCTTACATATCTTGCTTTGTTTTGTGTCTATACATTTATCAAGAAACAAGTTTGTCATTTATCCCATTTTGTATGTTATGTAATAGGTTCCAGCTTTGTGTGCCAAGATTTATTTAATTGAATACATATACTTTAGTGAATTTTTGTACTAATATTTTATCTTAAATGTGGCGCTTCATAGATTTTAAATTTATATATGTATTAAAAACAAAAGAAATTCTGTCTGATGAGCAAAACTTTATGATTCTGATATATATAAGAGATTTATTCTCTATCATGTAGATTAACTTTAATCTCTGTTGAACTTATTTTTCATTTTTTTCTAGTTCTAAGAATTAGAAAAATATGAAGAGTAAATTGAATCAAGATTAAAATTAATCTGTATCGATGAAAGTGGATATTATTTTATTGAACATTTGATATTGATATTATTATAAATTTAATATTGATCTCTTCTTATTTTTCTTTTTGTAGTAGTCATGGTTGAGATACCAAAGGATTGTGTCCTGCAGTGGGCTGGCCACGCGGGATATATTACAGAAAGATTCAGTGGTCTTTTGGCACGTCAGGCTCTAGTCGATGTCACATTGATCTGCGATGAACAAAAACTACGTGTTCACAAGCTGGTTTTAGCTTCGAATAGTATATACTTTGAGGTATATATACAAATATTGAAATGCATATTCCTTATCCTATTGTTATTTGTCATCATGTTGGTTAATCACCATGTACATTCTAAAATTTGTATTTATATGTTTTACATGTTTTAATTATTTGTACATTTAAATTTTACAATTAGTGCCTGTTTTCTAACAACATGTATATTTTTATATAAATTACATTTATCAAAATGTGATAGATGTTTTCTTTTTTATATATAAATGTGTGTTTGCGAATATTCTAAATATTGTACATATTAAACACAATTAATAATTTATTTAAAGGGACAATTATTTTACTGGTTAAATTCAAAATTTGAATTGTAGATTTTGGGATTTACATTTGATAATTGCAAAAGTGTTTACAAAATATTAAAGTGCTCTAATAAAAGGTCACATGTTTTGCCATTTTCTAAACACACCAAACATAATTATCAAATTTATATAAGAAATAAGATAATTTTTTTTCAATTGTTCCAAATGTTTTATAAAATAGCACAACAATAAGAGATTATATTGACAAATAATATATATGAACTTTCTCTGTTGTATATAATTGCATTTAATTTTATAAAGAATTAGAAAGTATAGAGATAAGAACTTTTATCAAGACAGTAACATTAATTGAGTTATTTATACTTATTACAGAAAATTATTTTAAATTTATTTAAATGTATTGATGTTGATTAATATTTTGTTGTGCATCTCTTCCTTCCAGATCGACTGATGACTGAGCAGTATTATTAAAATTTTATTGAATGAATTTTTAAAGATATATTTTAAGATTTTATTTTATATTATTTATGTATAGAATTATTGATTAAAAGAACACTTAACTGTTTTTGTTGTTGAAACAAGGTAATGGTAATTTGGAATTATATTTTTGTGATTGTATTTATTCTATTAGTGATGAACAAAATTTTTTGTATACTGTTTTTAAAAGAATACAGAAAGGTTCTACATATATAAATATATGTATAGTAAAGAAAGACGATTTATTGTAATATATGTAGGATTATTTAACTAGATGTATATGACATATCTATATAATTACAAATATATTATACATTACTTCAGGATTTATGAATATTGTGCTAGTTCAAAGCGAAATAAATTTTTTACTAACCGATTTTTCACTAAAATGTCTACCAAACATCATTCTACATTTATAGAAAGACTTTGGACTTTTTTTATTATTGATATAAACAATAATAGAAAAGAAAAAGGTATTTTATTACATTACTTCAAAATTGGGAAATATAGTGTACTTACGGTAGAACAATTTTGCAGGGATAATATATAATTCATATAAACTAAAGAAAGCCTTGTATATCGGAATTTCAGTAGTTCTTAACAAACATTTGAAGAAACCAACTTTGAGGGGCATACTTTTCACAACTTTCGAAGAACTTAGAAAGGTATTAAATAACTAATTTATATGCTCTAAGGATAGTAAAGTATGTACTCTCAGGTGTTTCCGTTTTCTAAAAAATGCATTACTCTACAAGGTATATGGAAATATTCTGCTTGCATGATTTTATTATCTCTCTGTATGCAACTTGAGGAATCATTACTACACAAATTAATATCTTACAATTTGAAAAAGACAAATTTTAAATGCATACTGAACAAATATTAAAATGAATCTTCAACAATATTAGACATTCTGTATCTACTTAGGCATTTACTTAGACGTTCTCTTTATTCTCCAACTCTCAATTATTTTATCTTTTTAATATTTTTCGTAATGTTTTATTCTGTTTCATATTATAGGAAATACTACAACAAGATTTGGGACAAGAGCCAATTATATTTTTAAAAGACTTGGACTTTGAAATTTTGAAGGCCATGGTCGAATTCATGTATTGCGGCGAAACTACGATATCTCATCTGCATTTATCATCCTTACATACTGCGGCACAAATTTTTAAGGTATACAACGATTAATTTAATCAACATAGTAACATGCCCTTTTATTTAATTAACAATTATTTTAGTATGTATAATTAATATATTTGTTTTTATTTCTTTCAGGTTAAAGAATTGGTATCTGTGATCGATACTATTGTTGATTCCAAGAAAATTTTGGATAATTTTGAAAATTGCCTAAAACAGGAGAAAGGAGATAGTAGTTTAAAAGTTACAAACAACTCGCTCACAGAGGATGATTACATCTGTGTTAGATGTGATAAATTAAGCATGGACGAGAATGCAACAGTCTGTGAAAATAGCAATAATAACGATATAAGCACAAATAAGAATCAGTTTTTAGAGAACGATATGATTGAAGCCACCGAGCACGATTTAGAACATACTTTGTACGAAGACTCGGAGGCTATCGATGTCAGCAAGAAAGATGTAGACACATCATTTTCAACGTCTGATGTAAATATAAGTATACAAAGCGATGCTACTACTACTACTACTAACACTGTACTTACACACGTAGGTATGATAAACGGAGTACAAACCATGTGCACAAACAGCAATAGAGACAATGTGTACCGTCATAATCTCGATTTAAAACCTATCTTGTATGAGCAATGCTGTGATTTTTCCTGCGACGTAAACGAAAGCGATCAAACCATCTCTACACTGTCGCAATCTTGCCTTCCACAAGTCGAGAATGATTTGGAGCACTGTTCCGGGAGTAGCACAGATGTTCCTAGCACGGTAGGGAAATGCGTCAAAGTTTATACGCCCAAACGACGTAGATCCATGGACGATGTTCGTAATAAGCTTGTACATACGCAATGCAATTTAGTGCCAACTCCGCCACACTCTACAGATTCCATAGATTTATTAGATGAACCGTCCGCTAATGATGTACCAGTTAATCTATTGACTTCCCTAGATATGGAAAGCGCCGAATATATCTTAAGTTTAAGTACAGAAAGTATACAATCGATAGTAGGTGGTACTATTAGTAATCAACATACGGTGATTGGATTCAGAGAAATAAATGTAGAACGAGACACCGCTAAGGAGGGGCTAAATTCTCCAACAAATGACACGGATTGCGCAAAACCAATTCTAAGACGTAGCATGCGACTGAGTCAACAGGAGAGCGACGAGACTACGAGCAATGGCTTGGCATTTTTAGGCACTTCCTTAGGAACCGAAAAATCATTCAAGAAAGGTAATTCTCCCAACAGAACGGAATCGTGCGCGAGAACGAAACGCAAAGGAAAGGAGGATCGGAAGGTACCAGATCATAGCGCGATCGCAAGCGCAGTACAATCCAATAAGAAAAGCTCCAACAGTAAGAAAACTAACTCGAAATTGATAGTAAGAAAAAGTAATAAATCTACGTATACAGTTACTGGTAGCAAAGAAAGGGAAGAGTTGAGATCAAAGGAAGAATCGAAGTCGAAAGCGAATAGTAAATTTAAGACCGAAAATATGGAAAGATCGGTGACAGTGGACCAACCCACTACTCATCATTCTGTAAAATCCAATGTGTGCAAGTGCATAAGTCGCGCTTTGTGGGGCGATATGTCTGATACATTGGATTATTGGGAGAACGAAATGGATCTGCTTGCATATCCATCCAACACTGAAATTCCCTTTGCTGTTGGCTTGCTACCTTTACGAACTGCTCTGGAGAAGATGCAAGCAACGCCAGATTATCAACCACGCAAAACACGCTCATCGGTCGCGCCGATAAAGCAAGATGCAAGTAATTCTCTAAAACGAAAATACTGCACGCCACTCGATGCTGTGGTACCATCGAAAAAGCAAAACGGCAATAATAATGACGAAGGCCCGAACACCGTATGTCACATAGAAATACGAACAGCACCTTCACAGTGTGTAAAAAATCGTAAACGATTTCTCCCGGATTCGATTACAAGCCTGCCAACAAATGGACCGACATCACAAATGGCAAGCAATAACGTGGGTTAACATTTATTTATAATAAAACCTTCTGTTATGTATACGTATCGTAATTTTGAATACACTGTTAAACGTTGTTGTAAGACAGCAGCAAAATATTAGCATCAGATTCTTCTGTTTTTAAACTTAATCGGCGCGAGAATAATTAAGATTAATAATTTATTTTCTTCGCCATATTTATAGAGTCTACTCGTAACATTTGAATATCTCGCAATTTGTACAATGATAAATAATCTTAATTTAAATGTAAATAGGAATATTTTTAAATATGATTTTGCAAAAATCAAACTCTTGCAATCATATAATTATATATATTACAGTTTGCAAATGATTGTATTTCTCTTAAGCCATTCATATATTGCGGGTAATTTCATATTTTGATAATGTTAATTGTAATTTAACATTAAATACTATTAAATTTGCAATTGTGTTGATAGGTAGAAAGAAACAAAAGTGATTATATTCCTCCGTGTTATATATCTTTAACAATATTTAAAATAAGTACCATCCATTTTCGTTTTGTATATTCATAACAGTTGCAAGAATAAGTTATACGTATGATTAAATTTTATCAATTTAGCACAATGTTGTTAAAATCAAATACAATGTAATATATTTTTCATCACGCATATATGTTTGATCATCCTTAATTACATAAGAATGAGTATCATATAAATAATTATTTATATTTGATAGAAACGCATCTAGAATTTATTTTAAGTAATAGAAAATGATTGTGTAAAAAGTAAGGACTATCTATTTTTATAAATTTTTGTTTTTTAATTGTACACATTTGTAGAAATAGCTCTATAGAATAATTTTAAGACATTGTACCTTAAAAAATATAGCAACAGTAACATTTTTTAAATGCAACTATGAGCTCATGCTAGCGTACAATAACTTAATAACGTAAATTTAAGAAGTATAATAAATAAAAAACAATTTATACGAAATATAGCGAATGTTGTGATGATAATTTATTTGTCATTTCAATATCGACGAAATATATTTCTTTTATGAATCTTTTTTACTTAAAAGATATCTTTTAACTTAGAAAATAGATAATGTATGGTGCAACTAACTCAATATAAGAAAATGTGCTATATAAACGAAGATGAAGTTATGTGTTTCAAAATTGCGTTGAAAAATGCATTTTTAATATACAGTGTACTCTTTCAACGCAATTTATCAAATGTAATTTATTATTTACAATCGTACATTAGATTTTGTACATTTAGCCACAGTATTCTTAGGATTAGACAGTCGCTGCTCAATATAAAAGGATTGTTCGTCGTAATAACAATTAAGTAATATTTAAAGTATAACTATATTTATAAAGTATAACTATATATATTTATAAACATACATGCATGGCTGTACATACATATATATTAATATTATACATATATACACATATATAGATATATATTTTTCCACAATAAATGTTTTCGACAGAACTTACAGTTGAACGTTATCAATGTTATTTTTTATTTCATAGAGAACTGAAGTTCCAGTTTTTTACCGAAAGAATTTATAAGAAATTAAAGGAAATTAGATTTCTAATTATACTCTCAAAATGAAAATGTCACAAGCATCTTCTTTTCATTCTTTAAGATCTAACAAGATAAATATAGAATATGCAAAATATTTAAATAATTCATATATAAGCTATATATAATACTGTGTGTGGTTACTAATAATATAAATTAACTTTGTTCTCAGTTCAACTTACTCTTCATCTTTTTCTAACTCTTGGAGCTAGAAAAAGATGAATTAGTTGAACCGAGATTAAAATTAAACTACATTGGTAGAAACGGGAATAAGTAATTTCTACAACATTATAGTGTAAAAATAAAGTATTAAGGCTGAAGAAGGTGAACGCGTGGATAGCGAGGTAAAACCGCGTGCACGAGGAAAGACGACTGAGATTGAAGAAAGTAACACGGCAGCTTCTATTTATAGCTACGTAATTTGATTGGTCGTACAAATACGACGACACGCGTGTAATCCATGCGCGACTAGGCAACGATCTCCATTAGCGTGCACATATTTGCTTATTTCTCAGATCAATCGTCGTGCGGTCAGATTCTAATATCTATGTGCGAGGGAAAATTGGCTTTATAAATGAACGCAGATACACGGAAACTCCCTCGATTCGCGCATTTAGCTCAAAATACGATTATGCCAGTATCTCCAATACTGGAAGAAAAAAGAGAAAATAGTTTATAATAGAAATATAATATAAAGATATATTGGAGCTATTATATGAATGATATCTTTTTTCCTCGCGATATTTTTCCTCGTGAAATTTACTTCTATGTAAAAGTATAAAACTGCGTGTAATTGTATTTGAATTTCTTCTTGAAAAGACAAAATCAAGCGATCGAATTTGATGATCGAGATTTGTTTTTTATTTCTGTACTGGATTATTAGACTTTCTTTCTTTCGATCGAAAATTTTTACAAAAAAATGTCAAACATTATACCTATTTCACTTAAGTTCCAAAAGTGTATACTAGTTTAGCCATAAAACAAAAACAGACGTAGGCCGGTATTTATAGATAGTTTTTATTTTTAAGACCGTCTTAAGTTACACTCTTAAACTGTCGCGAACTAATCAGAGGGCTTATCATCTTAAGATATTATTTAAACCAGTCTTGAAAATAAGAATAAACTGAGTGTTTTTTTAATAAAACGTAGCATCGCATTTTTACTTCGCGCAGTCGTTCCTGAATCGTGTATATCGTGTAGAATTAAGTTCCTTGTCGCGGCATATATAAACAACATACTTCTAGATATCAAATATACTAAACTCGAGTACGTAACGACCGTATAATAATTGAGGTCGTTAACCGGAAAGATTTTGGTTAACGAGCTCGCTCGGAATCCAATCGCAGTGGCGTTGCTTTCTGTAAACGCGCTACTTCTTGACGAGAAGCAAGTTGATTGGAAGGAGATTCGATTAGGGTCCGATTCTCGTTAAGACCGTCAAGATCGTTTCGCGAACAATACGTGCTTCGTTTAGATCTATTATTGCTGCAATAAGAGCCTGTAAATTTTTTAATTTTGCCGAGAATCGCAACCGTTTTCTGCATTTTCCACGTAATAATTGCGTAAACTTGTTGAACAATTAACTACCAAGATTCGTAATAGCGAGTTCGACCATCAGTAGTATCACTCTGATGCTCTGCATTTTTAACTGAATTTCTTTGCATCGTTTATCTTGTCTCTTTTTTTTCCAACGTGATAAGAAAAATTATAGGAAAGATAAATAGGAAGCTCTGAAAGGGATAGATTTGTGGCTCAGACAATATATTGCAGATCACTGCGAATTAAGTTATTTAAAATAAATACGTAAAAGGCCCGATCTCACCAATCCTAAGGAAAAGAAAGAAAGTCAAAATAATATCATACATTGACCAATTATGATAAAAATGATAAATTCATTAATAATCGATCAATGATGTTATATTAATTAATTATTACATACTTTGACTCTTATATATATTATTTTCCTTGGGATATAAAATTAACTTTAATTTCGATTTAATTTATGCTTTATCTTTTTCTATAATAATTTTAAGAATTAGAAAAAAATAAATAGTTATAACTTACTTTGGTGGAACTGAGCTAGAGAACGTAGCCTAAAATTTATATTTTGTAGCTACTACACTACGTTACACTTTATGCACTTCAAGTGAAATAGATGAATAATTCTGAATCTAAATTAAAAAAGAAAAAAATAAAAGGAAAATTTAGCTAAAGTACAAATATCTTGATGAAATCTAATGAAATATTGATATTTGTATCTGTTTATTTGAGTTGTACTATATTGTGCTTTTTCCATTTGAAATTAAGTAAATATTAAACGTTAGAGAAAGAAAAGAGAAGAAATAAAAAATATAAATTTTGTTCGGCCTCGAAAAATAAATCGATTGTCGGATTTTATCTAGTGAGAAACGCATTATCAACTGTTTTTATCAGTCAAAACTTATATCTCGATCGCAGTCGCGATAATTTCATGCATAATAACCTTAGAATAATGATCGAATTCGAGAAATTAAATCAGAGTACGTGTTAATGTGAAATTATTCCAATTGGAATTGTTTATAATTAGTTCTCAGATTTTTATTGTGTTTTCTATAGGAGAAATAAAATAATTCCGATTGGAATTCATTTCGAACAATTTTATAATACGTTCCCAGAGACGAGACACTATCAGGGCTGTTATTAGAGAACCGATTTTAACCGATATAGAAATCGGGGAGTTTCAATGTCAACCGGACCGGGAACATTAAGGAAACGTCACGGCATTAGCGCCGTGAAAGAGGACGCGTCAGCGCAGCCACGATGCAATCAATGAGTGCATATTGATCTCAACCTTTCGCCGGTGTGTCCGACACCCGCAGCGGCGAATCGCCACAAACGTGGCGGCGCGTATCGCGTTGGAATCTTGGCTCTGCAGGCTCGATGGCGCGCGAACAATTCAAAGCCGAAAGCTCGAAGTCGTGCGAGAGTGGAACAAAAATGAATAAGAACGTTGCGCGAGAGCGTGAGATGATCTTTCCTCCCTTCTTTTCTTTTTCTTTGACTTCCGCGAAGACGCTGATGAAAATTTCCGACATACGTGGGATCTCACACCGGTATTTATAACCAATAATTCTTATATTTGACACTGCGTCTTAAGATGTCATAATAAACTAATCAAAGAATTGTATTATATATTATATATATATATAT
>NW_017305938.1:32825-33342 GCF_001594115.1 Trachymyrmex septentrionalis
TAAAAACCAGGTTCAGAGCTTGCATTTGAATATCGAGATATGAGCGAAACACGAATATCGATTTCACTGGATGCTTTTACCTGAAAACGATACGCGATGTAAAACGCGATAAGATTGCGTCTCTAACTCAATGTATTGACAGAAATTTGAGAATTCGAGTTTGCGTCAATATACCTCTCGCAGCTACACAGTGCGACAAATATGTTCCCGGACACGAACCACATCTCAACAACCAGTGGCAACATCTGTGCGTTCAAACATGCATTTGAAAGGTTTAACATTTCCCTATCATCTGTCAAAGCTTCATTCATTTTGGTTGACATATAACGAAGATATCACAGTTCATGTTAAACAAGATTTTGGTCGAGGTAGAAATGTCTCTGGAATGATTGATTCTCATTGATTTTTGATCGCTTCTTAATGTGTGTGGAACAAACTTCGCACAAACCTTCGTTTTACCCAAATCTTCATGTAATATGGTTCGAATCGTTTCTCTATTGATATTTAAAGCCTCCTC
>NW_017305938.1:33420-38698 GCF_001594115.1 Trachymyrmex septentrionalis
AACCAAAATTGGCCGTCCTGATTTTTTGTCATCTTCAAGGGTCTCTCTGCCTTCCAAAAAACGCTTATGCCACTCAAAAACAGCTGTACGACCTAGACATTGATTGCCGTAAATTTGTTGCATCAATCGGAATGTTTCTGATGCACTTTTACCAAGTTTTGCGTTAAATTTAATAACTGCTTTTTGTTCCATATTAAAATTTCTCGACCAAAATCTTGTTTAACATGAACTGTGATATCTTCGTTATATGTCAACCAAAATGAATGAAACTTTGACAGATGATAGGGAAATGTTAAACCTTTCAAATGCATGTTTGAACGCACAGATGTTGCCACTGGTTGCTGAGATGTGGTTCGTGTCCGGGAACATATTTGTCGCACTGTGTATAAATTGTTTTTCTCGCACAAATCCATGAAATATATATGAAAAGAAAAGTTTTATCACGTTATAGTCCTTATATTAGATGAATTATACGCACGCTGGAAAAAAAGTCTGGTTGCATTAATTGGAATTCTCCATTACAGCACAAAACATTGCAGCAATATTGCAGCGTTATTGCAACGGTATTGTTGCACGAACTGGATGGATAAATCAGAATTTTCTTCTTCAATCTATTATAATTCTATTATAATTGAGATAACCATCAGAATAATTATCTGACTAATATGATCAAAATTTTCTGATTCGTCCACTTATAACTAGAAAATTTTCTCAATACATAATTAAAATTAAAATAATAAGCAGGCAATTAATTTACGTACAACGAAATTATAACGTTATTAAGATTAAGTCTAAAATTTTGTTAAAATAAAAATGTGGAAGGTATAGTTGTCATCTTTCTGGTTGCCTATGGTCTTCGATCAATCTTTTTCGAATCAATGAATGCACGATCACATATGCTAGTAATTTTATAACTCTAATCGCTTCGTCGGTAATGCATTTTGAACACGTACGATTCAAATAAAATTCGAAATTAGAATCGTAAAAATTTTTTTATCGTAAAAATATCAGGAGATATTTAGGAAACGTCACATTACATACTTTTCTATTTAATATAGTACATGAATATTATGTAAAATAATATGTAAATATTGTACAATTAAATTATTTAACAGTGCTGTACAAGATTTATAATTCTGAGCATGTTGGCTTAACACAGCTTTCGCGCCTGTTGCTTTCTTTTTTCTTAATAATAATAGACTAAAAAAAAAAATACTCTAAATAAAAATAAAAATAGACTGAAAATGGAAGATAACAAATATGAATGTCGATATACATCAAGTCAATATCGACAATTACAAATCTTGATGGACAGTACTGAATTATAACATATATGATATAATCTGCATTTTTTGTACAATTATTCTTCGTGAGGGATGATTATTCAGGAGAAAATGAATATTAATTAAACCATAAATTCTTCAATAGTTCTCATGCAGAATTCAGAAAACTAAAGCTTTTTCTGATAATGTTTTTATTTTGTATACAGCGTTATCCGTCAATTATCTAAGAAAAGTAACGATTAATTTATATCAATCGCTTTAAATTACATTGAAGATTTAAAATTACATTTTTTTTATGTAAAAAAATTGCTTGATCTGTTAACTCGTTAATTCTTTTTTACACTTATTTCCTCAGTGTAACGTCGTTACATCATCAAAATGGCGATTGCCACGCAAATTACAATGTTGCGATAACCATAAAACGACCATGATAATGCATAAAGACATTAATGCCTTCTACTTGCGAGTTAGATCTTTTTTTTAATCGAATACATTATATTTAGACATTCCAATATTATGACTATTAGACTTGAAATAAATTATCACAATTTGCATTGACAGCTGCTAAAGCTAAACAGCTATAGCTAAACAACTGTTACAGTTTCATGTATTAAAATAAAATGTAAGCTCAGTAAAATAATTTTGTTCAACTATCAAAATAATTAATTAAATTAAATTTTATTGTATACGGATAATAAATTTACATAAAGTTATAAGAAAAAAGTATGAATATGCGTAAGACTTCAGTATAATCATAATTATTATAAATGCCTAATTATGTAATAGCAGTATAACAATAGGAGTAAAAAATGAATAAGAATTATACAAATAAAAGAAAAATAATGTAGAATGTTCAAACTGATTGTGTTTAAATATACATCAAAGCTTTGTACAAAATTGTTCATTATACTTAAGATTTTTACGCAATTATTTTGATAATCAATAAGATTATTTTTAGATCTGTCTATAGTTAAATTTGTGTAGTAGTAATTCAATCGTTCGTTTTTTCTGTACATGTGCACATGTATGGAAGAATTACGTAGAAATATTATAAAATATGAATTATAATGGATAATTCTGCAAAAAGTTTTAATATTCTAGCAATCTGTTTGAGCGCCCTACATAAGTTTTACTTTATTGTATAATTATATAATCATATTATTATCGCAATTTACATTGATAGCTACTAAGCAGCTGTTAACTTTATACAAAAAGATTCAATTATGCCAAACATAAAATATGCAATTGAATAATTTTCTTCATTGATATACGAATACGTAATTGTCTGGATAGTTCTTGAATATCGATAGTTTTTTTACCTATAATAATTAGCATGCATGTTTAAGAATAATTTCAAAGATAGTTGTAATTCTTTCGCTAATCAGCTTAGTAATAGCGATCTTTGTAGATTTTTATTACAAAATAGATTATCATAGGCGTGTGCAGGAAGTCTTGAAATGTAAATTTATTTTTGATAATGATCAGCGACGCTATGATACGTAGCAGCCATGTTTGAACGCGCCAAAGAGTGGCGCGCTTCAACGAAGGTTAAACGCGGCGGCCGACAGGTGGCGCACGGTGGCCTGTGCCGGCCATTCGGATTGGTCGCTTCGAAAGTAGTGCCAGACATGTGTCTCGTTTCCCGCCTCCGGTGCGGCTTGTGTTGTGTTGCGTGTGGAGTACTTTGGAGTAGCGGGAGGTACGGGTAGAGGAGGGGGTAACGAGTGTGAGAGAGAGAGAAAGAGAGAGAAGAGGAGGACACCGCCACCACAGTCCACAGCACAGCATACAAGTCCGGCGAGTCGGCGAGCGTAGAGACACGTAGAGACGCGGCGCGTAAAGAGCTTAGCGGATCGGAATCGAACGGGAGCGAGTGTCGGAGGTGATTTCTCTGTTCTCTCGATCGCTGTGTCTTCTAAGCACGCCTGGACGGAGAAGAACGCGCAACGCGGCGCAACGCATACGCACACGTCAAGCGGGCACGCTACGCACTGCAGGCAAACATCGGGTAGCATTCGCTGTCCGCGCACTGCCCGGTGACCGACCGTGTTGGTTCGGCCGTGTCCGTCCGTCATATTATATTCCCGGCTCTCCGACCCGAGAGAGAGAGAGAGAGAGAGAGAGAGAGAGCGTGATTGTGTGAAAGAGAGAGAGAGAGAGAACAAGGTTGCTGGCACGTAGTTGGTGTTGCGACGCAACGAGGAGGCGGAGGAGAGAGGAAGAGAGTATAGAGACGGAACGGCCGATACGTTCGCGGTACGGAGCGAAGCGAGGACGAGCGGATCGGGGACCGACTGCCGGCCATGGAGAAGCGGATAGAGCTCGAGAAGCGGGGAAGGAAGCCCGGCGACGTAAGGCAACCCTCACATTTCTTTTACTGCTAACTGCTAACTGCTTCACCGCTGTTCCACTGCCTCGGCCTCGGCCTCGGCCTGCCTCCAATCTTTATCTCTTATACCCTTACAGTTTGCACTTTCCAGTTTCCTCTCCCGCATGTTTCTTTCTGTAATGATTGTAGTCTGTGTGTCTGTGTCTGCGTTTCCTCTTCGACTTGGACATTATGCGTTTTCGCACGCGCCTCTTTATTACGCGGATTACGCGCCGTGGACCAACGTGCGTTTACCAGCGTTTACTCCATGCGTCGTGAAATTTCAACCGTGCGTCCTCGTGTGTGTCATCGTTTCGTCATCAATCGTCTCTGGAAACCTTTGGAAACCTAATAAATTCATGAATACCGCACGATCATGTTAAATAGCGGCGTTTATCGTGTCCCGCGAAGGAGAGAGAAAGAAAGAGAAATAGAAGACAAGAATCGCCGCCGTGTTGCCTGTGACGCTTGCCGCGACAGCGACACAATAACCACGCACTCGCTATTCGCTAATGTAGCAGGCCGTCCGCTGCTCATACTTCCGTCTCTTTCTCTCATTCGGATGAATTTCGTTTCGACGACGGGTGGCCGCGTGGCCGTCCCATCGTCAGCCTCTTTGCCGACCGGAGGACGGCATATGCATGGCCGCGAACGAGCAACGAGCATGGCGCACCGCCGAGAAGACAGACTTCTCGTTCCCTCTCTCTCTTAATTTCGTTCGCTCACTCTCTACCTCTCGCGAATAAAAAAAGAAACGTAGCTCCGCGTGTGCAAGTTTCTCTGCCATGGACTGCTCCATTTCTTTCCCTTCCTTCCTTCCTTGCCACTTAATTTGCGACAGCCCGCGGCGACTACGCTTCATTTCGCTTTGTTGCTCTCGGCGGCGCGGCGTGGCGTGGCGTGTCGGACGAGCATTGCGAGCAAGCGCGCCTTAGCGCGCGATCGGCATCGCGTCTTCCAATTTCTCCAAATTTTCTTCGCTCAACTCGACGCGCGCCCCGCCGAAATAAGCTGAAAGTGTTGGTTATTGGATGGAAGCAAGAACGTTCTCACGTTGCAGCTACATGCGCAACCCGATTTGCTTCTTCCGTACGGCTGTGTATACCTATATGCGCGCCCGCGCCGACCGCCGCTCTCTTATTCTCTTATCGCTCGTGACGGTGACGCGGGGAGAGATTTCGTTATTCGTTACGTTGGCGCGCGAGCGCGAACGCATACACACGCGCACGTACACGTACACGGGGGACTCTCGACAGTCTCGGCCCCTCGGAGGAGTTACCATTTTTCCGGTGGCGTGGAAAGCGGGAAGAGGCACGCGCGCGCGACACCGGCCGCTTCTCCGCGCCGCCGATGTGATTAATGGTGGATTCTCGCCAATGTCGTCGTTGTCGTCGGTCGACTTTACCCGCGGACACGATTGATCGAGAGCTTGATTCTCCGCCTCTTTCCGGATGATAGCGTTGCCTGTAATATAAATGAAGACGGATCCTCGTTTCCCTCTCGCCGCGAGACTTTACTTTCGCATTAATGAACTGGCGGCGTCCAGTATCGCGCGATTTCATTTCTAATGTAACGATAAATGCCGTCTCGGCATTGTGCGTACTGCGCAGAATTTTATATATATATA
>NW_017305938.1:38798-48088 GCF_001594115.1 Trachymyrmex septentrionalis
TGTGTGTGTACAAACACAATTATAATTTAAGATAAATACCTCGGGTGTGTATTATGTACTATATGTAATTGTAGTTTCACGTAGAAATGTAGAATCCTTCCGCGGCGTTTACCCGACACATGTATTTGATCACATATATGTGAGCAGGTCGACACCCAAATCCAGGATTGGTCCGAGTCTAATTTCTCGCTGTGACAACGAGCGTTAATTAATTATTAACAATGAACGCGCAAACGTGAATACGTCTCTTGATATCTTTTTTATGTAGAGAAAACAAAAATTTTACGGAATTTCCTACGAGAACACGAGTGTAAAATTGTCGATAAAACTTGCATACATAAATTATACACTCGAATAAACATCAATTTCAAGATGTCTGGAAATGAATCACTTTACACATATGTGATTGTGTAAAAACGTATCGCTGTCCCAAGTTTAATTGTATCGCTTGTTACTACTCGGAAATCAATCTGCTTAAATCGGTACGCTGAATTATGTAACCTGGTAATATATATATATATATGCATACACGTATGTATATCCGTTTTTCAAATACGCGAAACGAAAATCGTCGTGACGTCATGGAGATAAGTAAATTAAATTAAGTCAGCCCGCGCGGAATGGTATATTTTTGGAACAAATTTGTAAAATCAATCATTTGAATATCCGTCAACTATTCGTGTATACGAGCGTTAACGATAACAAATGTAATTGAGAGACAGAGCACCGATGCGGTGCCATAAATGTGATTAGAGTTAATCAGTGAAATACTTCGATAATGGATTTTCCGTGGATTTCACTGCGGACCAAACGCGTCAAATTCTCTATTAATGGTTACGACTGTGTCCATTAATTAAACGTGACTGCAAAGAACCAAACAGTAATTGTACTTGAAATTTTCTAATAGAAATGTACGATACATCCGTTAAGTGTCAATTAATAGAGATGACTTATAAAATATTTTTCGCCGAGTATTTATCGCACTATAGATCGAATTGATTTACGCAAGGAAATCGAGAATGATTTAGATGTCCCGCATGTTTTTCAAGTGTCGAAACTTCGAATCGAACTTGTGTCATTATTTTTTTCGATGTCTCTTTATATTAATATTTTGTAACTCGTTTCTTTGGAAATCTTCATAAATTTTGTAACTTTTCAGTGCCTTAAATATAGAGATTTTTAATCATTTTTAATTATGTTTATGCTAAATTTAAAATTATAAGAATATATTATATGCATAGATGATATTAAATCTTTTTTTGAGATTGAATATATTTTCTTCATTGAAATTTTTAATAAAATTATACTTAATTATATTCTACAATTAAATTCGTTTTAACGTTAATTTATTTAAAGTTCGATCTCTATTATTTTATTATTTTTGAAGTTTTTTTTTCTTTATTTTCTATGTCTTTTACGCACACATTCACAACTCTTTGTTTAAAATGTAATCTTTTATAGTTCTTACAAGAATTTGTTTTCAAAATGCACTTTTCCTGTACACAGAAACATATTCTACTGTTGAGAAAAGTCATTACTCAGTTTATTTCTTTTAAGTAATATCTCAAAATAATATTGTTTTAACAAAGAACATTTTTTTCATAATCTTGAAATACTTATCACAAATTTTAGAAAAAAACTTACTAATCATTTGTCAACTCATGTTCTCAAAACAAGAATTTATTTATTTATTTTTTTTTAAGAACGTTATAAAATGTTATCGAAGAAACAATTTTATATATATAATAAATAAAATTTGTTCCAATTCAATAATCTTGATTGTTTGAGTTTAAGCTAGCTAGAATTTAGAATGCACTTTGAATAAATTTGATATTTGTGATAGATTTGTGCAGATATATTTTGAGAACTTTTGAAATATTTGAAACAAGTTGCTAATATTTAAGTAAAGTATGTGCAATTTTCTGTATGAGAGTATAATAAAGGTATGCCACTGTTCTCAGTGATAATGATCGTTCCCGGGAATCTTTGCAATTTGCGACATCGATCGGTATAAAAAGGCTGCCACGAGGTGTTGCATTTCCCGAGCGAGCGCCAAAACGTACAAACTAGAACCTTTGAGCGTTCTTAATATTATTGCTTCGACATATCGAAACCTACTAACGGTGCTCCGTACTTTCGGTCAATTCAAAAATATCGACGTAAGCATCGCTTCGACGACTTAACACCCATTGACATTTTGTCATCGATGCGCGTTAAAGTGCATAGGACATTTGCTGTCACGATGGTGCAGTTGGCGGAGAAATTTTCTAATGCCAAAAAAAGCGTTTATTTCCTCGTTAAATGTCGAAAGATATAAGAAGACATGCTTTCCATTTAGTAACACAAATCGACCGGATATTATTTTATCGTGACATACAATGAACAAAAACAGAGTGACATTTGTGTCATCAAATGGAAAGCACCCATAGAGGCTAATAGAATTTAAACGAATAGCTAGCAACCTAAGTAAAGCCTGCGGCACACGATGCACGGTTTCCTTGCTTGTGTTTCAATAAATTACTAGAAATTTCGCGTTCTGTAATGCAATTCTGATTTATCTAAAATGCAAGCGATCCAAAAAAAAAAGAGTATCGTGTGGCTTAATTCTATCGCTGGACAGAAGTCCATTTTTTCTGGACTTCCTACGATCATGTTCTCTCTCTTTCGCGGAATACGTCACGTTTATCACGATCATACAGATCATTACGTGATACGTGTTAGAAATTAACGCGACATATGTTTACTCGATTAATGTATTTTTTAACATCGAGGCGTCGCCACCAATCCCGATCGCGCGAAAAGCGTATGTTGCGCGCGCGTCGCGTCAGCAGCGGCCGCGTTATGTAAATGAAACGCGCGCGCCGCCATGAGCGAGGCGCGTGCACGCGGCAACCTGGACGTCGCCATTGCATCGTAACGTGTGGCGCCGGGACGCCTCTTCACCGGAGGACGCGTTCGGCTGCCAGCCGGGAATCCTCCATCCCGGCATTGCGACGTCAACTCGTCGATCGCGCGATGCACCTTGTTACCTTCTCACGTGTGTGACGTGCGTGCCACTGCGTGCGTGGCCGCCTGCGCGCGCGCGCACACGCACGCCACACACACACACAGTAAGTACAAATCACTGCCGTGCGCACCGGATCGCGTTTCGTGACGCGCCGCCAATCACCATGCCGCCATCTTGGACGAGTCCACTTTGCCGGCTGATCCGACCGCCGAGTGGCACGCGCGGCCACGACGAACGAATTTTTTTCGCCGTAGCGGCGCGACGTAACGTAATGTAACGTCACGTCACGTCACGTCACGTCGCATCGCAACGCATCGCCAAGTCGAGTCGAGCCAAATCGAAGCTGCCTGCTCGGCCGATGTCAGTCGGCATTGCCCGACTTTCTTCAGGTGCATCGCCGCGTTCGCGTCTCTCTGGGACGCGTAGGCGTCCGCAGAGCCGTAGCTAGGGTGTGGCGTCAGAACAATTTTGACACGATACAAATTTGGCAATTTTCTTTCGCGCTCAAAACTTCGTAAAAATGTTTCTAATGAACTTTCTATACCATAAGCCATCTAAAATTATCTATACTTTAAATTTTAAGTCGTAAGAAGTTGACTAATAATGGGCTTTCTACAATAATCTATTATCTCTAAGTTTTAAGTCTTAAATCATAAGAAATTAACCAATCACAATAGAATGTGAGAAGAATAATCGATTAGCTTAAAACTTAAAGCTTGGGTAATAAGTTATTGTAGAAAGCCCATAATAGTCAATTGTTCTTCTCACATTCGACTGTAACTGATCAATTTCTTACAGTTTAAGTCTTTCTTAAGATTTAAAGCTTTAAATAATAGCTTATTGTAGAATGTGTGTTATTGTTATCTTTTACATAATACGATGATACCTTCTTTATTGTAAAGGACTGTCCTTCAGGTCAGCTCTGTCCATAAGATCTATTTATTTTTTAAAACTTACTTTTCTGCTCTTTATTTTAATGATATTACGGGAAATTCCTTTCTAATTAGCATTGTCTAATGTTCTACTAATGTGGGTGAATTTTTACGGAAACAAATTTTAAACTTAAATAGAGAATAATAAAGTCATAACATCAAAATTTTGATTTGTGCTTTACTTGAGAATTAACTTAAGTATACTGTGCAAGAAAATTTCAAAAATGAACGTGCAGTTGTCTAACAATTATAAACCAATTTGAAAATATTTAGGAATAAAGCCCTAAAATTTTCAAGTTTGTCTTTTATTTTCTTTTATTTTGTAAAAAAATATGGTCACGATGTACATAACGCACAGGATCATTAATGTGTTAACACGTAAATTTATGGATATATCGAAGCATATAATTCGTTTCGATAAATGTCTAAATTCAAGGCATTGGATGCGTTCAGCAGAGAAAGCAGTTTGTGACTGTTATAAAATTCTTTAATATGATTGGTTTATACATTTAAGTTTAGTATAAAATTAAATGTCTCGGTTTAATTTACTTTTTATCTTTTTTTAATTAAAAAATTTAAGCTAAACCGATATTAATGTTAATCTTAAATTGATGGAATCGCACTGTTAGGTATCAAAGGAACAAGTAACTCAATCTCTTGAATCAAATAACATTTTGTTATTTTTAACAAAATGTGAAATAAAAACAGTGGCGACCTATAAAAGTGATTAGTAACTCAAATTGGATATAATTTGACATATGTGAGTGAAAAATATACTCGGATTACTCAGCCAAGGCCGCGGTTCTTTGTATTAATAACATTTTTTGTGAATTTATATAATTTCCAGTTCAAACTAACTTTAAATTTATAAGAGATATTATTAGGCCTAAAGAATCACCTTAATTTAAATATGGCATTTTTCACTCACATATATTTAATCTTATCGCCTAATTTTCACTTAATATTCGATCATATTAGAATTTTACAACAATTGCAAAGCTGCTATTTCTGCTGTACACTTTAATTTCATGTATATCTATTGTATTACAATCGCGCCAAGACGAACCGAGATGTTTTGCATAGTTATTTTGAAATAAGAGAACAAGAACAACAATATCTTTACTGTGTTATACAACATCCTTCCTAAATGCATAAGTTAAACAGATGTTGAGTTTACGTGCTAGTTAAAATCGCGAGCAGCTCTTACATATTTACGACTCCAAAACTTTATCCACTCTGCATTGACCACCCGCGTTGCATTTGCAATGCATCTTGGATGGTGGCAACAGTGCCGTGCCACTCGGGAGCATGGCGGCAATATTTTCCAAATTGGAAACGTACCGGTCAATGTTTATTTAGATTGAGGAATGCCTTCTGGTTTAATTTTAATATCGCAATACGCGAATTTGGGAATAAACGTAGAAGAGCGTATTTTGTACAATTCGGAATTGTAGACGAAAAATAAATAAAAATAAAAAACATTTGTCGATAACAAAACTGCGTTTTATTATGTAATCGCGTGATTACACAATATATCTGTCTTTGTTACACGGCAATTTCACATTTCGAAACGTTGGAGAATCCGAGTGACGTAACGTTCGCGTCTTCCTGGTTTCCTTGATCCGCGACTGTCATTGATCGGCTCCTATGACACCTCGTGACGTTATCATTACGATCGGTGCAACATGGGATACATGTAGCCAACCGATTGGTTGTATGGAGCACGCAAGATATCTAAGGCGAGGAGTATGGGATGAAAAAGTTGCATGTAATTCAATTTCAAAATTAAGTTAGAGGAATCTCAATAAACGCGAGACATATCGTACGCTTGTCCGCGAAATTTAATTCGGGTTTTATGGTAAAGCTTGCGAATTACGGTACAGGTTAATGAAAAGGAATCCGTGATATTATTCCTAAAAAATTCATAGAAATAGATATCCCTTTTATGAAAAAAAAAAAATAGATATATATTACTTTCTTCAGTATTTAATGTAACGTCAATCATTAATAGTATCAACTTTTTCACTGGTAACTTACAATGAAATAAATTCTGTCCCCAAAGAATATAAAATATAGAGAATTTTTTAAGAAAAAATATAGATACACTTTGCGTGTTATTTTTTTCAGTATTAGTAATGTAAAGTTGATCATCAATAACTGAGATAAATTCTATCCTCAAAGAATATAAAATTCAAAGAAATAAATATTTCTTTAAGAAAAAATGGAGATGCTTTGTATTATTTCTTTTGGATTGTATTGATAACGTAGAGTTGATTATGCATCAACTTTTTTTATGGCAACACAGATATATTCTATCACTTTTTATTATAATTGATATACATATAATGAAGTGTGATGAGAGTAAAGCTAATAATTTTTAAAACAACTTAGCATAAATGTAATAATATAATATATTAAGAATTATATGTAAAATTTCTATTTCCTTATTATGTTTCTATTTATTGAACATGAGACAGTATATAAACTTTCGTCTATGCAAAGCGCGTATCTATGGTGTGTCAACATGACATGTGTATCAAATGTATATATCAAATGTAACAGAATATCATAGCTAAATATCTCATATTTGCGAGAGAATCGCCACGTAAAAAGAAAAGAAACCTATTCTTTTTCCAGGACTCTGAACTTCTTGCGTGGTCAGCATGGTTCATTTTTTCTCATCAAAGTGAAAAAAAAAACAACAACATGAACCGTACAAGACATTCAGTCCTGGGATATGAAAAAAGAACAGACCTATGATGTAAACATCGCACGTAATGGCGGTGACATTAGTGAATCGATGTGTATAAGCAGCTAATTAAAAATCTACCCCCCGACGAACCTAACCGCGGCGTAACACCTGGCTTGCATTCCTTTTTAAAATTCAAAAGATAAGGCTTATCCATTGGCCATTGTTGAGAGGAGTGCAGACCAATGGCGATGTAACACCTTGCCTCATTACATCATGGGCGCAATAATGTGATATGGGAGTATCGATACTTCCGGCATTGAGGCATCCGGTATCGATGATGACCACCCTTCATCCCCTCCCCCTCCTATATCCAATCCCACTTCTCGTACTCGGCGTCGCGTGCCACAGTCCATGCTTGTCGACTCGCCGGCTTTTCCGACGCGGCTAAACAAGACGCGGCATGCACTACGCTTACCGTCACGTCGCTGCTCCCTCCCCCTCCCTCTCCCTCTCGTCACCGCTCTTCATCTGCCTCACCCTTTCCGACCGCTCCGCGCCATCTCTGTCCTCTTATCCGGTCCCGCTCTCACCCTCTGGCCTTTCTCTTTCTCCGATCAATAAAATAGTCCATCTCTCCCGCGAAAGCGCTTATCGCTCGTTTGAATTTTAGCGAGGACGACTTTTTCGACCGCGAGCGCTCACCGCCACGACTATGTCCGACCGCATCCTTTCGAGCGCGCCGATTCCGTAGCCGCGTGAATCTGAATACGATTTCAATTTGAATATGATTTCACGAATCGATGATCGCCATCCGTTCCCAAACGCAGTCATTTACTAACTCAAAAATATTAATGAATGTCTTAACATGATTAATATTCTCGGTATGTCTTTCAGCTACATGAGATATCTGCTTCTGATATTTATATGACTTTCTTCGTCATCTACTTGTAAATAATTAGATGATTTCTGCATGTTACAGATCAAAGAACTTGTTCTTGATAATTGCCGGAGTACGCAAATTGTGGGTTTGACAAATGAATTCAGCGCTCTGGAGTCATTGAGTCTTATCAATGTGGGTCTTACCAGTCTAAAAGGCTTCCCAAAGTTGTCCAGCCTTAAAAAGGTATATATACATATTTCTACTTATGTATCGCAAAGTACCTCCAAGATACTTATTAAATTATACTTATCAGAAATAATATAGAAGTATATTAAAGAAGGTGTTTAATGAAATGGTAATAATTGTTTTTATCAAACAAATTTTCTGTTTTCATGTATGAGTGCAAATTGTTTTTTTTTTTGTATTATGCAGTTGGAGTTAAGCGACAATCGGATTTCGGGAGGTTTAAATCTGCTCGATTCGAGCCCGAAGTTGACTCACCTAAATTTGAGTGGAAACAAGATTAAAGATCTTGATACGCTACAACCATTGGTAAGTTTTATATTTGTTATAGAAAGCTGAAATCTGTCTATCGTCAAGTAAAATCCTATTGCGAAATTCTTTTGTATTTCAGAAAGAATTCAAGAATCTGAAAAGTCTAGATTTGTTCAATAATGAAGTGACAAATATGGATAATTATAGGGAGAAAGTCTTCAATCTTATTCCCAGTCTACGATATCTTGACGGGTAATTATACACTGGCTTGGCTTTGTTATTTCGTTTATTTTCTCAAAACGATTGATTGTGTTTTGTTCAGATATGACGCTGATGATTGCGAAGTCGACAGTGATGGGGAGGATGATGAAGTCAATGGAAACGAAGATGGAGAAGGAGGTGGCAACGAAGAAGACAGTGAAGAAGGTTGGTTGATCACGTAATAATTGTAAATAAAAATTTAATTAAGTAGAAATGTTTATTAACGATAACAAAATTATGTCAATGTACATAAAAATAATAGTGATGAATATACATATCGAAATATAGTTTCAGATGAAGAAGACGAGGATTTCCTAGATGATGATCCAGGATTAGATATTGTCTATAAGGAAAAGCTTGTGGTGAGTTCACTTCACGTTTAAGTAATTCATAAAGTTAAACTTGAAGCGCATTTAGCATGCTCGATAGTACGTTCATCGAGATCTTTCGCTTATTAGACTTTTATTATTCACAATATATAATCGTAACAATGTGTAGATTTTATAGGTTTTTATATAACATTATGATGATCTTATTACATTTAATAAAATATGTTTAAAAAATATATATTATATATCGGGATACAGGACAGTGATGAAGAGGATTATATGGGTGAAGAAGAGGAAGAAGATGACGATGAGGATAATGAAGATGATGAGCAAGAAGAAGAGGAAGGTATGATTTTCAAAAATTATTATAATCTTTATTTTTATCTGGAATTAAAAAATTTCAATAATTGCTTAAACAAATAGCGAGTATAAATATACAAATATCAGAATTATTTTGATGATATATATTAGGTGTAGTAAAAAGTCATCGCGTATTTTTTAGCTCAAAGTTGTATATATAATATCTTCGTGAATAATGAATGAAATTTAAAAAAAGGGTTTTAAAGCTTGAAATCTCTACTTTTAAAAGCTTATCACATTTTTTAAGTTTATATGAGTTTGATAATTTTTACATACCAAAAACTACGAGCTGAAAAAGACGAAAAATTTTCTTCTCACTTTGTGGATTTGTAAC
>NW_017305938.1:48188-56803 GCF_001594115.1 Trachymyrmex septentrionalis
CTGAGAGCACTTTCTCCTCGCTCTCTCGGACATGCAACGCGAGAGTGACCGTAGTTTAAAAACCAGTGAAAAACTTACCTCAGTGACATATACGCAAGAATCAAACGTCTTAAAAAGAATCGAGAATATATACTGTAGTGCCGATGTCCTTTGTATATTTTCCATGATATTGTAAATAGATATATAAATATATATATATATATATAATCTTTCTTCTTATTCGTTTACCACACACATGTTATAAACTAATTTCTAATTGGTACAATTGAACTGATTATATTCTGTGCAGAAGAGTCTCCTGTTCGAGGAAAGAAAAGAAAAATTGATGATGTGGGAGAGAACGCTTAAGATGGAGGGCTGTCTCTGATATTGTTGAATGAGTGTAAAATTCATATAAATAATAACAATAATTGCGACGCCGAGTGAACAGCTGGGAATCAAACTAATTGACCGACCAATGACAGACTACAGTTAGTGATATGAATTTATCAGTAAATCATTGACTGCGAGGAAATTGTCTGTGTAACAACAAAAAATTTATCGTACGGTAGAGGATACGGAATGTGAATGGATGTGGAAGGTGTGAGAAAAACTAGGAAGGATAATGATGGCATAAAAATAGGGCTGCATTCCAGCTGGACACAGCACAGTTTTAGTTATACTAACGATATTTTATATAGAGTATATAGAGTTAGAGAGTATTAGTGGTGTTGCATAAAGTGGAAAGAAGATCGTGGAGAGAAAGCTTGAGAGAAAGAGAAAAAGGGCGAGAGAGTGAGTGAGAGAGAGAGAGAGAGAGAGAGAGAGCGCGTGTGTATGCGCGTGCGAAAGAGGCGAAAATAGATTGCGGGAGGTAGCGGAGTTTTACACTCGAAGGAGCATCTTGTCTGTTAGCTCCAGTCGGCCAAAGGCTGGTCACGCTGGAATGCGGTCATCGTTAATCAGTAATAAGGTTACATAAGTTACATTTTAAATACATTATTATTGTACCGTGAGTAAGTATAGAGTAAATGAGGAACAACTTTTGTACAGGTTTACACCATACATCGAGGTGCATTATATGCCTCTGTGATTTTTGGGACAGAAAATAAAGAGAGAAATATATGTTACTCGTATACGTGAGCGTATATATCTGACGAGGATGGGATGGGGATTGAGGAAGAAGTACGCGTTAAAGCGAAAAACAAAAAAACAATGCAGAATAATCGCTGAATGATAGCGAATTATGCACGTTCTCCGCGAGAACGTTCTACACTACGGAGATCTCTGATATTAATGAGAAACGGATAGCGAATAGAAAATATCGTAATATTTATATTATTGTTTTCAATCGCGTGATTCCGATGGCAGAAGAGCGAGAGTTAGATCGTTTATATCCAGATGTGTGGGACACAAAAATCTCCGATACACCTCGATCGACGTGTCGAGCGTTGCACGTAAACGCGACCCCGGTGTTATCTTAACTTAGACTTTTTTCTAGTAAGTTTTAAGTTCCAGATATTCTATGTACAACGGCAATCGGCCGCCCGGCACATGGCTGTTAAGATTATTGTTATTTACTCTCGGGCATTGCGGAAATGTTGTGCTCTAATATAACGTAAAAGAATCAACTTGATTATTCTCTCACTTTTGAAGACAATTGTATAGTTGTATAATTCTATTCTTTTTTGTCTGTTTTTTTATATGTATGTATATAAGGCATCACAGATTTATCGTATTTTCTTTTATCTGTACACAATTATATACATTCTATAAATATGAAGTTAATAATATTTTTTGACAGAACAAAATATAGAAAAAAGAGAAACAGGAAATTATGAAGAAATATCTTTGTTTTATTTTAAACAAAAGTTTTTTCTAATGGAAATTTAATATAATTTGACTCCAAGTGTTTGATATGATGATACTAAAATAGGAGAATTTGTGATGAATAATAAATTTCCATTAAGATGAAAAAGTTAAATATATATTATTATTTCTAATGGAAGGAAGATACGGTAATTCTAGGACATCTTGTATATGCCAAAGCATAAATTATATTGATTATGTGATTAATTTCTATATAATATTATATAATCTACAGTAGAGGCCTCAGTCTTTGGAACGAATTACTAAGGAAACAAAAGTCAACATCGTGTGCGTCAAATTATTAACCTTTAATTTCTGTCTCTGAAGTTACTATTGCGCTGATACATTTCGTGATGAATAATGAAGTGCGAAGTTTAGAGATAATGAAGATTCATCAATATATTATGATTAACATTAAAAATTACGAGTATGATTTTAAGAAACAAAATATTTACACTTGCGCTTTCGCACTTTTAAATTGTACTAAAGTCAAAAGATCTGTTTTTTATTCCTGCGCTCTCTGAACTGGTGCACGGTACAATAAGTTGAAGTGAAACAAATATACGTTTGTTTCACTTCAATTTATTGCAGTGTGTGCACCAGTTCAGAGATTACAGGAATAAAGAACAGATCTCATAACGCAAAATTAGATTTAGGGCAAGAACAAAAAAAATGTGAAAAAGAGACACATTTAATAAGATAGGCGCAAGATAAAGGAACTCGCAGGATGAATCAGACGATGTAGTTAATGATGAGACTACGACAAGTAGACTGGGATAATTAACTACGTAATCGTTTAAGAATGGATAGGAGTACAGTGGCGAGTGAAAAAAATGAGGGGGAGAGAGAGAGAGAGAGAGAGAGAGAGAGAGACGATCAGTTTTATAAGAAAAAAAGAATAAAAAAAATAATTATGCGGTAGTATCGAGAGGACCTGGCGCCTCCTTGTCGCCAGTTTGGTTATGGCCTTATCCAATTTTTCCAAGACTAAAAGCAAATTTATATTAGGTACAATGAGTATATGTGAACATGTACAGGTCCAAATCTGTAAATTTCCAATCTGCAATTTGTAATTGCGGCTCGCGCGGAAGCGTTTATTAAGCGTTAAATTATAAATATAATTAAGAATTTAAATTATAAATAATTGAAAACACATTCCGCGCGCCCCGCGACACATGTGTAAACACATACATACACACACATACACACGTAACACACTTTTGTCAATTGCGATTTTGGATAGACCATTTAAGTAAGGGAAAAAGAAAATTTATCTATCACCTTCTATTACCAGATATATTACATCTGTGTATTGTCTGTCTGTTCCGTTGTTAAAATGGATTTTTATCATAACGTTTGTTTATTTCGAGCAATCCTCATTACACAAAATAAGAAAAGATAATTTATTAATAAAACCATTTACAAATCAACGATGGTGTATCCGATATGTATTGACAAGTGAACCTAATTTTTGCACTTGTTTTTTTTTTACTGCGCTTTCGGCGTTATTAATACAAATGTTTTTTTTTTTTTTTTTTTTTTTTCATTATATTACTTATAAGTTATTTTTAGATAATTAATTTTTCAGGAAATATCTTTTATATATTTATTCGAACTCGCCGATTATCTCAACTACGAGCCTTGAACTCGCTGTATCAATCGAATATATATAGATATAAGTGAAAGTATATATAACTAAAGATACGATATTTTAAGGAAAAATATTTCATAATTGATCTGTAATTTGTTTCCAATTATAATTATACTTTATTGCTTCTAAATTTAGCAATGTATCCTATAAAGTACGTACAACATAGATTTTCTCGCGTAGACTTATTATTTCTAGTTATATTCCTTGAAACTTAGAAATCTAGATCAAACAAATTCCTATTTACTTTTTATCTCTAATTGGTTTTTCGTTTTACAGATGCGAGTATCCGTCTGGAAGTACATACGTCGCTAGGATTAAGGCTGAAGTTTCGGATGAAAAATTCCAACAAATTGCAGATCGATAGATATTCTAGTTTCAAATAAAATAAAGCCAATAATAGATGTTTGAGTAGATTGAAAACTTCGAGCGGAAATAATGTTTGTTGCCGAATATTCGAAAAAGGGCATATCGCTTTTTTCATAAATAACACAACTAAAAAACTAAGTTTCTCAGAAAAGGGGAAAAATTATTTTCCATCTTGACGGAAAATAATTTTTCCCCTTACTATGATTAATAATATCAAATAATATCGACAAAAGTGATATACTTTTAACATCAAATATCACTTGTCATTTTCCTTTCACAATTCTTAAAAACTTGATTTTTTTTTAACTACTCTTTTTGAGTTGTAACGATTTTTTATGAATGTAAAATTTAAATATTAATCGGGCTCTCGAAATTAAAAACTATAATAGAGTGTATCGGGCAATGAGAACATCTACACAACACGGGAATTGGTGTGCAATAAAATATAATTATCAAATAATATTTACATAATATAAGGATGTACAATGATTTGCTGAAAATGGTTTGAAAAAAATCGAACCGTCCAAATATTATACTGACAATCATTATATCTTTATATTGTATAAATATTTTTTATGCGTTATGTTGATGCTCTCATTGCCCGATACACTCTATTTTTTATGAAGTTTAGTTAATGTTTACTTAATTATTGCCGATAAACACTTTAATTTTTTTTTTATTAGCTATACAGTTCAGAATATTGAAACTATGTGATTATAATACAAACAATTGTAATGATTAAGTATGTAATTCTAAAATAATTTTTTAACTGAAAATCAGTATAGAATTATCAAATTAACATTTTCGGCAATTCAAGCGGCACATTGGTGTTAATTCATTTATAGTAATGACTTGATAATCACGTTTTTTTATTTTTGTTGTTTTTGAAGAGAGCGATATTCTTTTATTTTAGACACAGAGTTGGATTTGACAATTGGGATATGATATACTTGCAAGAGATTGCAATTGGATCTTTAGATTAAAGAATTTTCGAATGCGATGAAAATTGTATCACCAGTATTCACAGAATAGTGTTTATTTATAGTCCGTTCTTATTTAAAGATCATCTCAAATAATGTCTTAAGATGCTGATGCTGATGTGGCCCTCTGATTGGTTCGTAACACTTTAAGACTGTACTTGATATCTATCAACTACGAAACCGACTCCTGATTGACTTACGACATCTTAAGGGCTATGGCACACAAAAACACTTAACAGTAAAATGTGAGCAGTAAGCGAATTGACCAATCACAATAGAATTCATAAGGCCATAACGTACGTAGTAGCCAATCCAACATGTTGATTTTCTTACTGCTTACGTCTTACTGTCTCAAGTTTTTTGTGTGCCATAGTCCTAAAACTGTACTTAAGACAATCTCAAATATAAGAATCAACTATAAATACTCATAGTCATAGTCCATTCTTATTTTAAAACCGTCTCAAGTAATGTCTTAAGATGATAATACGGCATTCTGGCTATTGGTAGTCGATTTTTATATTGAAGACTGTCTTAAGTTTCAAGAAGTCACGAACCAATTAGAGGATCATATTAGCGTCTCAAGACATTACTTAAAACAATCTTGTAATAAGAACAGATTATAGTAGAGTAATGGCCTCTAATTGATTCCTGACATCTTAAGATTGTATTTAAGATAGTCTTGAATATAAGAATCGATTATAAATACGGGCCTAAATTTCCATGCAGGTTGAAACGAAACGATTTTGCGCGCGCCAATATGGCTGCCGGCAACTCTGCGGCGTCTGCGCGACAGTTGGTGCGTGGCAACATGGCCGCCGGCAGCACAGATCCGCGCCATCCCGTCCCGGACTGTCCCCGTCCCCCCCCCCGTGATTCCCGACTCCCACGACTCCCGTGCGCCGTCGCACTCTTCGGTGACTTCAGAGTTCAGTCAGTTCAGTTCCTCTCCGCGTCTCGACACGAGCGTTTTGATCCCGTGAGTTGGTGTGTCGCTGCTTCGGCTTCCTCCTTTCCTGCGTCAAACTGCGAGCCATCGTTGCGTCGACAAGTTGAGAGAGTTTTTTTTAAGTGCTTCGCCTCTCCCGCATCCGCAACCGACGCTACGGGAACATCATGGCTGAGAGCAAGGGCGCGTTAATCGCGAAAACAGTGCAGAAACACGCGGGCAGAGCGAAAGAGAAGGTAAGCGCACGCTGTGTGTATCTCTCATGCGTGATGTCCCTCTCTCTTTTTTTTAACAGATCGCTTTTCTCAAGCACTCTCGCGAGCCTCCTTCGTCCTCGCGAAATTAACACAAGAATTTGCAGGTAACCGAAGTTGACCATAACCTCCTTGACGTGTTTCTCGACTAGACGCCGCCGATACTCCGCTAACTCCGCCAACGTCGGAGGGGTTAACGTTTCGCGTCACCACCGCGTGACAATTGCATCGTGCCTCGCAATTAAATCTCTTCGACTCTTTAAATTAAGCTCCAGATAACATAGCCAGTTGTATATCAATTTTACACATTCACTAAATTTTGTCCTACATTTATTTGAATAATTATGCATGTCGTAAATTTATAACGTAATTAGACTCGTAAAGCTGGAGAGCAAATTTCAATACTTAATGGTTTATAAAATTAATGTCAACAATTTTTTTCCTAAGTACAAATTAAATACATTTCGATTTACTTAGTCTCAGTTTCTCAGTTTATATCTAATAATTATAATTCTCTTCTTTTAATAATAATTCTTAACGACTATGTACTTCAATATAGACACTCTTTTGAATTTCGTCATTAGATATTATATCAAATGAAGAAAATATTGTGATTATTCTAAACTGAGGAAGATTAAGTAAATATATATTTAATTTGTATTTAGGAAACAAAATTGTTGAAATATTAATTACTGCCTGTTGTGCATGTCATGTGTAATAATTCAATACTTGTTAACGTTGGCGTATCGTCTGGAGTTACCTTTAAAGGAAATCGCTATCCAGAAAGTAGAATCGTGATTTCTCTGCCGATATGAAAAATTTGTGCGATTTATGAGGGAGATAAGAAAAGTGTACGTCAATGTCTCATTTGCTTGACTCGCGAGTCTCGTGACATGGAAATGTTTCGCCGAGGTTTCTTCGTCGCGATATATCAATCGGATATTCTGTCATTTGCATAGAATTGCTCGCGACGTTGCTGCAATATTGATGAGTGATTTTATAAATTCAAGCTCATCAATATTATAAAATTAAAAGGTCGAAGAACGACGAATGATAACGACTAGATTCGTGTCCAAGTGAATTTCGATTAGCGATGAGAAAATATTTAAAAAATAAAGGTAATTTTCTCCAGCAAATTTTCTACCAGCACATCTCGTAGAAGAAAACGGAGCAAAAATATTTTCGGCCAAGTGTATACGATAAACAAATTGTCGGTCAACTGTTGTGTTTATTAAAATCCTTGGCAGGTATACGTAACTGCGCGATGACATGAGGACGGCACAGTTTTAATTGTAAATGACATAACAGTCGACTGATACTTCAGGTGCGATCCATTTGGTGCTACAAATGCTTCGTTGATTAATCAGAAGACAAAATTTACCAATCAACTGACCAATCAAAGGATGTTTCGAAACATTTGTAGTATTAAATAGATCACACCCTTTGTTTATTATCGAATTCAGTCACTTCACTGAGAAAAATGATTGAAAATGGACGAATACAAAATTCTGATTCGTCCATTTTCAATCAAAATTTTAATTAGTTTAAAATAGACTTTTTCTCACAGTTGCATTTTATTACATTAGTGTGTACTGAAAACGACTACTATACGTGAAATTAACATTTAAATATTTTAAGTCCGTTCTTCATTTACTGGTTAACTTGTGATTAGGCTTAATGTAAAAATTGTGTTTTTCTATCTATTACTCAATAAATTTTAGATTAGTGCATATTGAAGTGGTTATACGTGAAATTGAGCATATAAATTTTTTGGCTCTAGTTTTCTATTTGTTGGATAACTTGTGATTAAACTTAAGATAATAATGTAAAAATTATCTTTTTCTATCTATGATTAATCAATAAACTGAAAAAAATGTCTGGTCGAAAATGAAAAAACCAGAAAATTTAGATTATATCAATCAGATCATTCCGGTTATATATCTCAGCTAGAATTCGACAGTAGATTTAAACAGAAATTTTTTATTTGTCCATTTTTAATCAGAACTCCAATTAATTCAATCAGACATTTTTCTTACAATTTTGTTAACGTGATCATTTTGTAATATATAACTTTCGGAATTATCACCGTTGGTTTAAAACGAGCGTTTTTAAAAAGTTCTGATACGATAATATTGTCAACAAAAATATCGAGTTTTTGCGATATATATTTATATATTTAAACACAGTTAGAAGATTAATTGGTTAGACGAACATTATTTTTACATTCTCGTCAAGTTAAATAAAGTTACATCTACTAAACCAGACAAGTTGACCAGATAATAAAAACCGGGTCTTAAACGATTAAATACTTATTAATAATATTATCATATTTTTAACGGAATATATATATATATATATATATGTGTGTGTGTATTTCATTGTGTGATTATTTCATTGTCAAAGTTGATCATATTATGCCACTTTATTCAGGTATATCATAAAAAAACAGCCTTTAACGTGTATTAATCAATTGTAATGTGATTGATCGAATTTATATTTATCGTTTCAGGATCGAGTGTGTGTGTGTATCTTGAATCGAGGTGGAAATTACAAATGTGAACAAAACTAGG
>NW_017305938.1:56903-62352 GCF_001594115.1 Trachymyrmex septentrionalis
TGTCAACAAAAATATCGAGTTTTTGCGATATATATTTATATATTTAAACACAGTTAGAAGATTAATTGGTTAGACGAACATTATTTTTACATTCTCGTCAAGTTAAATAAAGTTACATCTACTAAACCAGACAAGTTGACCAGATAATAAAAACCGGGTCTTAAACGATTAAATACTTATTAATAATATTATCATATTTTTAACGGAATATATATATATATATATATATGTGTGTGTGTATTTCATTGTGTGATTATTTCATTGTCAAAGTTGATCATATTATGCCACTTTATTCAGGTATATCATAAAAAAACAGCCTTTAACGTGTATTAATCAATTGTAATGTGATTGATCGAATTTATATTTATCGTTTCAGGATCGAGTGTGTGTGTATCTTGAATCGAGGTGGAAATTACAAATGTGAACAAAACTAGGTATATTGACCAATGAAATTATAAATATTCTAATGATTTTGCTCACTTCTGTAATTTTTACCTCATTTCAAGCTCGATCTCCTGCTTATGCCCTTCGCGGTCCTCGGAAGTGCGTCGCGCTTTTTTATCGGCGCGGCGCCTGGCAATGTCGCGCGAAGCTTACATAATCGGTAAACACGTTCGCAGTAACTCCGGTAGTGGTATCATTTAAAATGATAATTGCGCGGCTCCCACCGGGTTCATTCTGACGTTAGGAAACCGCGCGTGCACAGGTGCATCCTGACTGCACGTCGTGTCAGTGCCTTGCTTAACGGCGGCGATCGTGTATTTTCGCGGTCGCGCAGCACACGATATCCACGTCACGTAATTTACAATTTTTTTTTTAGGACTATCGCTGCAAAGTGCCACGTGTATTTACTGGATAATCCTTTGGCGATTGATCCTTGAACTTCGGATCTCGTCGGGAAATTCCCGACCACATATTAATATTAGGTGTAGTAAAAAGTCATCGCATATTTTTTAGCTCAAAGTTGTATATACAATATCTTCGTCAATAATGAATGAAATTCAAGTTTTAAAAAAGGGTTTTAAAGCTTGAAATCTCTACTTTTAAAAGCTTATCACATTTTTTAAGTTTATATGAGTTTGATAATTTTTACATACCAAAAACTACGAGCTGAAAAAGACGAAAAATTTTCTTCTCACTTTGTGGATTTGTAACGTGTCCAAAACGAATTTGAGAAAATTTTCGATTACCTATCGTGAAAGCTTGATACTTTCCCTACAAAATCGTTTTTTTTAAATATTCCTACGACTTTTGATTACTGAGTTATCGCGGATTAAATAAAAGAATTATTTTGACTTTAATTGCTCATAACTCCATTAAAAATTGTCGTATCGTATAATTTAAAAAAGAGATTTTTAAAGCTGAAACTTTACTCTATTAAGATATATTTATATTGTTGGTAAGAAAGTAATTGCGGTTTTTACTGATAGATGTCTTTTAAAAAAACGCGATGACTTTTTACTACACCTAATATTATCTCCACGATTGACGCTTCAATTTAAATGGGAGTTAAAGTTGAGAAAGTAAACATTTTTATGTATCTTTGTGCGAATCTTTTTTTTTTGTCTTCAAAGCCCACTTTAGACAGTCTGTAATTTCAGATTTCATAGTAGAATTTTATTTACAATTTTATGCGCCATGCATTTGGTAGAAGGATAAAAGGGATGCATATATTTTAATACATACGTATAATATGTTTAATATATGTGTGTAATTTTAATTTAAATATTTTTTGTATTACACGGTAAATATATAAATATATTATATTTGAAAAAAAAAAAAAGGAATTTTACTTTCAACTTTGACACAACGTATAGGTTGTCTAACATAAGCTTGATGCAATTATCGATAACCTGTAGTTAAAATAGTCTTTTATTTTTCACCATTTCGGAGCATCCTCTATAATAATCTCAACGTTTAAACTACAATGTCCTGCGTAGAGATATATTAATATTTATCATAGAAAATGAGAGAGAGAGAGAGAGAGAGAGAGAGAGAGAGAGAGAGAGAGAGAGAACAAGTTGTTTTGTAAATTAGAGATAAATGATGACGAATGTCTTTTCGAATATCCTCGATAATTTTCCTTCAATTTCCACGTTATAAAACGACATCAGTTGCCCTTGGTCTGAAATGAAGCTGATATGACAGCTATTAGATATAGGATAGAATATTGCATTATGCCGAGTCTGTGTGACGAGTAGATCGTTCGCGATTAAATATAAATGCACGCGCATTTACGGCGAAATCATCCGACATTCTCACAAGTCACTCAAGATGGAATGCTATTTACATGTTTTACTTTTGATGATTCACTCATGCGCGACAAACAGAGAATCTCTCTTACTTTTCTTTTATAAGTGTTATTTAACATTTGTTGAAATGTCGTTTTTATTCCACTTTTCACTTTAAATAACACATTCACAACGATCGTTTATAGTGGAAAAAAGTCGAGAATTTCTCTACTTTTTCTCATATTTAATCTGAGCAGTCATTTCTGTCACACGTATGACTTGAACGCCAAACATTCTTATATATTTAGCGATTCATTGCGATCATTCTGAAACAGCTGTTCCAAAGTTTTTCTTCTTCATCACGTGTAAACAAATATATGTTTATACACAGTTTTTATATATTTTTATTGTAAAATTTTGTAAATTAATTTGTAAATATAATAATTCTTCATTTCTACACAGAAAAAATGATATATTAACACAGCATTAGCCAACAGTAATCTAATTGAAAATAATTTTCAGTTAGCTTAATTTAATGACATATTAATTAATGAAATAAATAGCATTTTATTAAAACAAGAGCATAGCGTATTTGTTTAATTAATACTGTCATACATTGAATTTACAAACATTATTTTCAGTTAGACTGCTGTTGGCTAATATACTGTTATTATACATATATATATTTTTTCTCGTGTATAAAAATATTATAATACTTAGAACGAATTCAATTGGATGCATTCAATGCGTAATAGTGCACATTAAAGCCGTCGTACACAAATTGTCGTAAAGATGTATATTTAATAGGAACGAATTAAACCGTAAAATTTTCAATACACAGATGTTTTTTTATTCCCGCACTATATAGACTGTACTAGAACTTTCTTACTTTCACATCAAATATATCAAACATGTACTTATTTCATTTTAAGTTCCAGAAAAATATTTATAAATTATTTCAGTTATAGAAAATAGACTTTTTTATGCTGTTAGGTAAAATATCTATTTTATAATTCGAAATATTTGCATTTTACTTTTACATTTAGATTAAATCAGTACATAATGGCTTTGATATCCATCATTAGTGTATCCAACCGAATTCTTAACTTGATTAATTATCCGTTTCTAAAAACTTTATTAAAGTATTCAAATTTTGTAAATTAATAATTTGTAAAATAATAATGCTTTTGTTTCTACATGGAAAAAAATGATGTATTAACAGCATTAACCGACAGCAGTTTAATTGAAAATACTTTTGTTAATTTCTAATGATAATATTAATGATATTTAATAACAAATAACATTTTATTCAAACAAGAGCATGATTTATTTCATTAAAACTATCATGGAATTAACAAGGTAATTTTTAATTAAACTGCTGTCCAATTTGCAGTCTGATGTTGTTATTACACATTTTTCTATACTCATTTATCTTTAGTACCTATTTTAATAATTTATTGAACTCCGTAAGAGTCGCAATCTGTAATCTGGTGACCGCTGATACGAATTGAAGCTGCGGAAATTTGCGAAAGAGAGGCTTCTCAAAGTGCATTGTAGATCGCGATGACGCCCGTCGAAGTATCGCCACTTCCCTGCCAGTTCACCTGCGCCTTAAAGATGCGTCGGGGACCATTGATGCATCGCATGAGCATTGCATAAGCGACTCCTCCGTGTCACGCAATTCGCGTGCCATCGGTGCCGGTGTGCCGGACTTCTTGGCATATACAAATAACAAACGTCTGCAATTTTTTCTCTCACGCCTTTGAAATCGTAGACTTCCCGTTTGTTCTACGACGAACGGAAAAGGAATATCTTAACGTAAAGAAATAACGAATGGACGACTTGAGCGCAATTCTGCGAGGCGAGTGTACTTACGAGTAAACTCCGTGATATTTTTAATAAGAAAATATAATCTTACAATACGAAAAGCGATAAAGTGTTAGTTTTCAATTTTTCAATTTAATCTTTCGGAATATTTTTCCCCAAATAATAGTTAATTCGTATTCTCCGAACCCCGACATGATGGCGAGGAGAGAAAGAAAATTATCTCGACTTATCTGGCAGAAACCGGTCTAAAAGTTGTTACAGTTAAGACTATTATTCTCTTAAATCGATGTGTAATTTTGAATTTATCACCCTTTTTGCAAGGGTAAATCTTCCTACAAAAGTTTTCTTTATCCTCGTAAAAAAGATAATAAATTCAAAATTATATCGATGTCAAGCTTATATTGGATGGACGACACTTTGAAATGCAAACTTAAGTAAAATTGTTTCTTACTCATTTCATATTTCCGTTATTAAAAAATTAAAAAAAAAAATTTTTTTTTGCCTAAATTGAGATCGGGATTCGAATCAAGATAAAGAGAACCCGAACTTGTTTCGACGAAATATATATATATATATTTTTGTAAAAACATGATGAATTTTCACATAATAATCTAATATTTTACGACGTTTATTTTACGCCATTTCATTTAATCTTATTCTAATATTAGTATATCATCAGTTTTCAAATTAGCGTAAAAATCCTTTAGGTGATAAGGAATATTAACTGCATTGATAATAGTCTTATCTACTTGAAAATGGCTAAGAGCAATTATCTTTCGCACAATACGGAAACGCTCGTGCTTTTATATGTACAGTATTTATATAACACAAGCGAAGAGTATAACACATATTATAGAAGATATTTGTTCGAATGTCGCGATTTTTCATTATTCTGCGTTTTGCATTTTAAAGTGTTCATATCAATAATAAGCTTTCATTTCAAATTTTTACTATTCGCTCCTTTTTTTAATTCGCTGCAATTGTTTTTAATTTCTAACAGGAATTTTTTTCGGTGCATTGGGAACTGTGACGAAAAGTTTATTTTCTGAAAAATGAGGTGTTAACTTCACAGAGAGTTTGTTCGGTAACTTTTTAGAGCGGCACATAAATTAAACGATCCAACGTAGGTATAATTTGCGTTACGGTTGCGTAAATTCTGGATTGTTATCGCACGCTTTTAATTAAATCGATTTTAACAACGTAGCGCGTATATCTCATTCTTTTGAGGAATCCAGAATTTCTTCGATAATCTTAGAGAATTATTTCTCCAACAAATGAGCGTTCGTCAGAATCATTCATCATACATAATCGGTAGAACAATCGTAATATTTTACGGCAGCGAACTCGTTATTTACGAGCCGAATAATACTTATTAGCTCGTTTACACCGAT
>NW_017305938.1:62452-69155 GCF_001594115.1 Trachymyrmex septentrionalis
TGGCTCGTTATTTACGAGCCGAATAATACTTATTAGCTCGTTTACACCGATATGCCTTCATAAATTATAATTGTTCCTTATAACTTATATTATTCGCATACCTTTGATAAATATCGCTCGATAAAATAGTCATCGGCGTAACTTTCTCACGTATGTAATTTAGCCGCGAAGGCGGATAATGAAGTTGAAAACTGCTTGGGGATCCGATTACGTCGCGCTGCCAGAAGCAGCGAAAGGATTAAGTACAGCCGGTATTTTTTCGCGGAACCATTGCACGTGTATTGCAAAGTAGGAAGAGGGTAACACTGTAGATTCGATCATACGTATAATATCGGCGCTGGCATGCAAAAGGTTCAGCTCATACTCGAGGCGAAGAAAGTTAGTGTGGGCCGAAGATCATTAAGGGGCCTTCACACGATCGATAATCACTATCAACGACCCGTACATCTGTCTAACTGCGCAAAATTATATTGATATCACACTAATAATATTTATAAGGCAACATTGTGAAAAATACCCCAGGATATCCCAGATTTTTTCAAATAAGTTTCAATAGTATGTTCTTGAGCAAAAGTAAGAAAATAAAGTTACATAAACATAGTTAAAAAAATTTTTTTTTTCAAAGTTAATAACGAAAATATGAGAAATGAGTAAGAAGGAGTTTTTACTTAAGTTTGCATTTCAAAGTGTCGTCCATCCAATATAAGCTTGACACCGATATAATTTTGAATTTATCACCTTTTTTTACGAGGATAAAGGAAACTTTTATAGGAAGATTTACCCTTGCAAAAAAGGGTGATAAATTAAAAATTACATCGATGTTAAGCTTATATTGATATGGACACTTTGAAATGCAAATTTAACTAAAACTACGTATTGCTTTTACACGTTTTATATTTTTATTGTATCATTAATAAAGCATTTTAGGACCTGTATGTGTGTTTATACAATTTTTTTTCTTATTTCTCATAGAATATATTAAAGTTGTACGGAAAAATCTGGAACATCTCGTATATAATAATGATACTGGCGCTTTCCTTCATATTTTCTTGACTTATTTTCACTGTAATGTGTGAATAATTCTTCTCACTACTTCAGCAGTCAAATAAATTAATTCAGAATCTCAATTGTGTAGAATACGAAGACAGTTTTATAGGTCGGAAACTGAAAACAACCGCATTTAATGCTAAACCTGCAACGGAAATACGAACGTGTCTTTTCTCACACCGCAAAAGTGCGAGCTGCGGTACCGTAGATCGTATTAGAATTCGCATTCGCGTTTGCAAGCCACAATGGAACGCGATGTCAACAATAAATATTTCTTTCCTCTTGCCTGTTAAATACAGATTTTTCGCAACTCGTAGCGCCTCGAAATACATATGTACATGCAGGAAAATCAATTTCCTTGACGCATAGAGAATAGGACAACACGTTTCGCGTCAAATCTATCATTTCCTATAACTGCTGTCCGCCGACTTCCGGATGTTTATTTCCGCCAGCGTTCTTATAAGATCTTGAAGTAGTTGCCGATACGTTTCTTCGGCGCGACGGAGAAGTCTCTCCAGATTGCGTTCTCTTATGCCCGTGTCATACTACGCATTAGAGATTAAGGATTGCGAATTGAGGATTCGAATTCAGCCAATCGGAACAAAATGGATTACAATTATCTGCTTACATTTCTAATGAATGTGCTGTATTTTAGGTTTAAATTCTAATCTTTAATTTGCAATCCTCAATCTCCAATACATACCTACACTCTAAATTTCTTGCAGTGAAAATCTCACTCCAAGAATGTGAAAATACAACCGCCCGTCACTTCTTGAAAATGAATAACAATTTTCACTCTTTTCAGAGTGAATTTTCACTTCAGAGAAGCGAAATCCCACTTTTCTTGAAGTAAGACTTTCACTCCTTCGAAGTGCAAAATTCACTCTAAAAAGAATGAAAATTGTCACTCATTTTCAAGAAGTGAAATATTTCTACTTTTTTCCAAGGATAGTTGTATTTTCGCTCTCTTGGAGTGAGATCTTACTGCAAGAAATTTATAGTGTAGTGTGATATACCGGTATCAGAGATCCTTAAGAAATTGGATATTATATGTTTGGTCCACCGTAATTTTCGGGATGTGCTTAAAATAGAATGAGATAGATCATGCATAAGATAGAGTAAGATAGCCATGCATCTTCTATCTTATGCATCTATCTTATTCTTTTTTAAAGAGGTTCTGAAATATATGGCAGATATCAATTAGAAGTTGTCTAAACGATGTCTCTTTCTTGAAGATCTCTACGGTCTCTCGTCGTTCTCCTAGACTCGCTAGGTTTCTAAGTGCGTCCCACCGCACGACCGGGAGAGACGGCTACTATTCTTGTCTCTGAGACGCGTTCCCGGACGCTCCGCGACAGTTGGCAAATATATCTACGAGCTCGCGGGGACACCGCTTTTGAATTTCACGACGTTTTACATTTCCGTCGCGTTGCCGCGGCAGCGACTCTCAAAGCCAGCCAGAATTAGAGACTCTATAACGGAATCTGGCCATGAGCAATTTTGTGAAAATAAGAGTGAAAAATAGGGCATATGCATTGTCTCTTTTTATATACGAGTACGTTATCTTTTTTTATAACTTACACTTTTATTCGGACTTCTTAAAGTTGACAAAAATAATGGCCAATCAACAATTTGTTATTTCGTGGCCCAGATTTTGTTATAGAGATGCACGGAAGAGCACAACTTGTGCTCGACGCTTCGTCGATACGAATAAAAATATACGATATCAACACATCAATATATTAATTAGAAATATATTAATCTTAGAGACTATTGTTACTTTTTTTTTTTTTGCACATTTTACGCTGATATTCATAGCCAATTTAAGACGGTCTTAAGTATGTCTTCAGATGTCGTAAACCAATCACAGAACTGTATTTGTATCTTAATACATTATTTAAGATTGTCTTAGAACAAGAACAGATTATAAATATCGGCCTAAGGGTGCTATTTCAATTGCGCAATTTTGTAACACGACAAATGTGTCCGTGTGCTGAACAGAGAAGACCTCTAACAAATTCAGTAAGTAACAAAGATAAAACGGCATTTGTGTCGATTTAAGTCACCAAATGGAAAGCATCCTATATTCAGCGGACTCAACAACTTGAGTGAACGCTCGCTGTTATTGATGTATTCTTCTAGATCTAAAGGTCAGATTGGATGATCTAGAAGAATACATCAATAACAACGAGTGCTCATTCAACTGTTGAGTCTGCTAAATGCGTCCATTGCTATTGCAGCTCAAGAGCTACCGAACAAAATGAATCTTGTTGCGATTTAACCACTCACAGTGCTTGAACAATGGAAAAATTCGAGACACCTGCCAAAAACATCACGATGGCAGACGATCAACTTCTTTACACTTAATTTCTTACTTTCACAAATCATTACTTTCGCAAATGCACATACGCGCGTTTTTACTCAATTTCATCATGTACTTGACTTCATTATTTACGTTTTCTTTTATTTATACACTTTTTCTCTCGGTTTTTCTATTATAATATCTCTATAGACTTTTAGTGCTGATAGGCTGATATTGAATTTTGAAACACAACCTATGTGTTGAATCAATTGGTCGTCTTAAGTCGAATATGCTATGATACTGAACTGAATCAAAGCTTCAATATAAATTAACTATCGAATATCTATGGCCATTTTTTGATATCAAATTTTATCGATGCATTATCGAAACATCCCTAGGTCTATAATTAGAGACTCTTTAATCAGAGACTGTGGCCCACAACACTTAGATATCAAAGGAACAATGGTAACCTAATCTTGAGTTAGATAACATTTTGTTATTTTTGACTTGCATCTATGTCAAAATATAAATCAATCTGTTTTTGTGGTTTAGTTTTACAGTAAGTATTGTCTGTACTAATGTATACTCTTAGTGAATAATAAACTAAATTTAAGTTAAATCTAGTACATTTTCGCGAGTTATTAGGTATTTGAATAAGTTTCCGCCGTTTTCTAAGAGACATCGTCGCGAATATTACATGCATAGAATTCCAGTGACAACTGTTGTATTTGAGAGTATTATATACAAGTTTTTATATTTAGTACATTTGATGATGTAAACAACATTTTTGTCATTGCATTGAAAACGTCGACTCTTGTGCCAACAAAACAGCATTTGCGGGAAGTTTTACTGCATTATTTATTGTAAAAGAAAAGTGCAGCTGAAAGTTATTTATCGTTTGCTTGTGGAAGTGTATAAGGAGCATGTTCCATTCGAAGGAGTGGTTTTAACTCTTTAGAAGTGTTGATTTTGATAAAAGATAAGAATGTGAAAATGCACCGAAAAATTGAAAGATGAACAACTGGAAGCATTACTGAAGATCCATGTTAAATGGATACGCTGAATGAATTGTTAGGGGCATTAAATGTTGATTAATCAACTGTTAGCAAACGTTAAAAGCAAACAAAAAACGGCTTAAACTTATTCAAATGTCCAATTAACTTCATTTTAGTCAAATTAATGACATATTGCAGTGGTGGAGACTTATATGTATGCATGATAAATAATTGAATATAATTTCGTCTGTTATGAATTTAATTCTTTTATATCCGATTTTCCCCCAAAAGAGATGACCCCTCTGGTCAGTTTTTGATTAAGAGGTCTCTAACTAGAATATTTTTTAGCACATAGTACAATCATTAATTAATTGATGAAACAGAAGTTTTTAAACAATAATGAGAATAATAATTAATGTTATTAGTTTGTTATATTGAACGTCAGAAGTTTTTAAACTATCGAAATTTCAAATCTATTGACCTTTTGTGATCTCTGGAACGGTCTATCTCGCTTAGTAACTTTCAGACATATTTGAATTCGTTCAAACCTCAACGAATTTTTATTAAACGAGTGGATAAATTATAATGTTTATTTTACTTGTTATTAATATTACAACTTTTCGTTTTAGTTTAGCTTCGATTCGCCATATAATTACTTATAATTTTTGGTGCGCATAACTACTTTTACTTCTGTTACGTGCAGAGATATAATTTGCGCTTATCTTACTTAAATGATTATACATGAGAGATCATATATCTAAGAAATCCCTCCGTCTATCGCGGTGTATTATATAGCCATACGTATACATAATATACATCCTTGATAAAAAATGCAACCGCGCTTATTCGGAGCGATCACGAATGCATCATGATTTTGCTACGTCAGACTGGTTAATGATATGAGAAAATTGTAGTCAGCATTATTCGAGAAAGGATTAAACTAGATGTACTTCTTAGTTTTCTTAGAATCTTAGTAATACAATAATTTTTAATAATAATACAATATTTTATGCGTAATGTGTTGTCTCATTGTAATGTCAATTACCGTTCCGATATTTCATTCTGGTAGGCTTTTATAGCAGTACTGCTGGTGCAATAAATGAAATTAAATAAAATATGAAATAACAACGGAACAGTCTATTTTTTACGTTGTTTGAATGGAAAAGTTTATGATAATCACTTAATTCCAGCTAATTCTTCTTCGACCTTCCACATCAAAATTCTGAGTCTATCTCGAGGTATGACTTCGTTTCTCCGACTAATGTTACTGAATGCAACATGCGTAACAGCGACTAGCATTTTATATGTTACGCAAGTCGCCTGAATATGAATACATCTTATATCGGTATATTCTGTGATGTGTCAAAGCGCACTAGTTGTACTAGTGTTTGGAAAATATTTTGATAAGCTCTGATACGTATAATCTTAGTAGTCATTAAAAGTTTATTTGAACTTTCTATGATTTTATATATAGGAACTCACAGTTTTTGGCAACAACGATACACATTACAATCGCGCCATATTTCTCTCTCTCTCTCTCTCTCTTTCTCGCACTCACATAAAACCACATAGATCTCTCGTTTTAGCTACGCGGCGCTTGCTAGAGTCCCTAACTCTCATCTTTCGAACTCAAACAGATTTGGTGCCATTTTACTCGGCGCCATTTTCAAATTAACAGTTAAAAGAAAGAAAAAAAAAACAAAGCGTTTGCAGGATATAACAACTAGCTTGCATTGAGAGAGAAATGTTTTGGTAATGAATAACCATTTTTTTTTTATTGATATGTAACTTGATAAAAACTTCTTTACATTTAAAAAGTTTTATGTTCTAATTAAATCTAACAAATATTGATTAGAACAATTTTTAATTTTTTAAAAAGTAAGAAAGTTTCTGTAAGTTACACATAAAAAAAAAAATATATGATTATTCATACCAAACAATTCTCTTACAATCAGTGTGAAGCGCGAAAAAGCGAGACGAGACGATTTTGCCCTGCGGTTCGAGCTTAAACGTTAACTACTTTAGCATTAATTGCCGCATCTCCGTTATTTGGTCATCACTTTGGAGAACTCTTTGGAGAACTCTTTGGAGATAGTCCAAGCGAGACTGGTTGCATGAAGTACATAGAAAGAAAAGCGCAGTTGGGATGAGCATCCGAGTGACCTTTCTTCTCAAATAGAAAGGCGTCTCGCGATGCACATAACGTGCGTGAGTGTTTCTCTTTCGCAAAGGCAATCGACCACGCGCTTAACCCTTACGTTTACCTACGTGCACATACTTGTCTTGTTATCAAAAGAAAATGCGATTTCTGCTGATGAATAATAGTCTAATATGATAAATATATTTATAACATATATAT
>NW_017305938.1:69255-84316 GCF_001594115.1 Trachymyrmex septentrionalis
TGTTATAACATTCTAATCTAATAAAGAGCATTTTTTTGCAAGGACACATAATAGAGTGAATCCTTGTTTAACAACGTTTATTATTGATAAACAACGAGGACTATCGAGTAATGATTCACTATATGTTACACTAACGATACTTAAAAAAAAATTGCTCGGTAAATGCTTGTCAAATATTTTAACGCTGAACATATCCAAGGATGATTACATGGAGAGAATTTTTCCTTAGGACTTATTCTGAAAATATAGTAGGTATATAGTCGTGGAAAACAACATTATATATTTCAAAGATATATAATTTTCTGTCACTCGCTAATAAAACTATAATAAAAATATAAAATAAATTTGATTAATTTTACTGAAGTGCATGGTAAAATTCTTTAAAATATTGTAATATATAATACTACAATTACCATATCTTCAGGATAAATTCTAAAAGAAAATTCATAGTTTTGAGCGTTTTCCAGCAAGGATACAGTTAGTCTGTTTGCGTTGGTTATACTTTTTACACTCAATGTCTTCTCTTTCCTTCTTTTTAACGCTCGAATATATAGGTATCTCACTTTAAGTGTAAAACTTTTTTTTGAGATTTCAAGCAACGCCAACAAATTTGCTGAAAAAAACTTATGGAAAACTTATCGTCATTCTTTAATATTTTTGACATTAAAATATTTGACAAGTATTATCGATTAATTTTTTTATACAGTAAATACTCACAAAGTGATTTAAATCAATTTTATCGCCGTGAGTTTGCATTTTATAGATTTAAATAATGATAGTTGACTATGAATGTTTAGTGTGAGTTTGTAGATCTTGATACTGTAGACGAGGATGATCTCTGCATTTATTTGTGATTGACGCAAAGTCTTTTTTTATCGATTATCAGACGTATTATTATTATCGATTATTTAACCGGTTTCTATTCTTCTCGCGCAATTTTGCAAAAACGCGTCTATCAATTGCGAATGTTAACGCTGACCTGCGCAGCAGCACATATAGACGCTTCGGTTTTCTATTAAAATTAGCGACATCCACTGTGCGCCAAACATTCCTTTCGTCTTTCATCTGATTTCTTCCGTGATTTATTAATGAAGTAATTAACGCGATTAAGATTTTATTTCTTCTTTGGAAAGCGGCAAAGTACCAAATAAAAATTATTCTTCTTTCTTTTTAATCTTTTAATTACATTTTAGATTTAACCATTTAATAGGAAGTCACGAATTGTATTACAGAATATATAATACATTTTCTAATGAAAATTTTAATTCTTTTTAAATTTTTTAATAAAATTCTGGAATTATTTTTCTGGAGCTACTTTTTACAAGCATTTTGCCAAAATTAAAATTTCAATTGCCTTGAATTACATGGGTTTACTTCATGAAATTCATCGTTTCAGCAAAACTTCGCTCAATATCTTTGGAACATCCTCGTTGAGAGTCGATAATGCTGGCCTGAGTCCAGTGGACTCGTTATAAATACGGCTCACGAGAAATGCAGACGGAGACGTTTGTCGTTCTCAGACTCTCTTTTTATCTCTCGTCACCCTTCATTTCATATTTTTTGTTCTCGTTACTTTGCCTTCTAACGACACGTTTGTGCTCGTTTGTCCTACATTGCGCTCGTTCTTCTTTCTTTTTTCTCCTATCTTTTAATGACGTGTTTTTACGTTACACTTGTTTCATTTTTTCCTTCTTTTGGTTAACGTAACTCTCTTTTTAATCTTTACAAAATTGTCTATCTATTCATCTGTTTATATAGTTTAGGGGGTATGTATTTAGTAAGAACTTTTCATTAACACATTTTACGTGTCCAAACGGTCCAAATTTTTGAGTTAATTTAACATAAAATAAATATATGAAGAAGTAACAAAAATATAGAAAAAATTAATAAATAAAAAATGCAATACTGACTCAGTTTATAAGCAAATTGTGCAAGCATACTTTTTCACTAAAATTAAGTTATAAAATTAATTTATAATATGTTAAATTAACACATTTTATTTATTTATCTTATAGAATTTACACTTTAAAATATACATTATTTTTATGTTTTTGTCACTTACTCATAAATATTTTTTTACTCATTCATAAATTATTTTGACAAGAATGTTAAATATCAATTGCATAAATATCATAATAATACAATCATATTAAACCGAGACACTACCATATCTCCAGATTAACACTTGGATATATTAAAAATTTAACATAAGAACTGGTTTTAACATAAATATGAAATGTTTTTTTTTGTACCATATCTAACTTTTGCACGTAGTGTCGATATTATATTATGTTTTTATTATATAAATTAAAAAATTTTTTTTATTTTATATATATAAATTTTTATTTTATTTTTTGAAAATATATATAAACCAATCAAGGATTCTTAAAAGTTCAATAACAATGTGACGATAAAAAAGGCAAATAAGAGTCGATTCTTTAAAATATAAACGTATAAATTATTATTAATAGAAGTTGAATGCATACATAATGAAAAACTGAGATATTATTACATGTTTCGGTTCTTAGATTGAACATCTTCAGATATTCTCCTCTTCACACTTAAAATTAGTTACCATCATCAGAAATAAAAAAAATCATGATATAATGTGTTTCAAAATATAAATTAATTCCTAAAGACTTTAATGATACAAAATGGTTATAACAAGGATACAATGGATATAAGAGCAATAGGAGTCATGCACGGTAATTCTTATGCAAATCAATACGGTTAACAAAACAACTTTAATAATAATTAATCCGCTTACATGTTTTGGCTCACTTTTGAGCCATCCTCAGAGACAATATGATGTTGTAATTACAAAAATTTTTTTTATAAACTAACTCTTTTAATGAGCTCCATCTATTAACAAAAACCATAATATAAAAAAACGAACTCTAATAACAATCTAAAATGTATTAAAATTATTATAAGATAAATTTGTTGGGAGCAAAAACAATTTATTGTAAAATAATAGAAGATAGCTCACTGAAACAAAAATTCACCATATCGTAAACACTTAAATTCTATCGGTTTAGTCAAAAATCAGTCTTTGATTCAGCGAATCAATGTCAATTATGTTGAAATTAATCAATAATTTTTAATACACCTAAAACGTTAATCGCAAAGAAAAAAAAAGGAGGAAAATGATATTAATTATGAATGATATTATTTATACTCTTTAATAATTTAATCTTAATGTAACAAAGAATGTACACTGATGTCAGATTAATCATTGTTACATTAAGATTAAATTATCAAAGATTTAATTTTGGTTTTGATGTCCGTCTGGATTATAATTAATATCAGAGTTTTTTCCCTTCTTTTTTCTTTTTCTTTGCGTTCAGTTTTATATTATAGTTTCCGTTAATAGATAAAGGTGGCTCACTGAAATGAATTAGTTTGTAAAAAAATTTTTTGTAATTACATCATATTGTCTCTGAGGATGGCTCAAAAGTGAGCCGAAATATGTAAATGGATTAATTATTATTCAAGTTGTTTTGTTAACCGTATTGGTTTGTATAAGAATTATCGTGCTTGACTCCCATTGTCTTGTTACATCCAACCATTTTGTAATGTGTTTCAACTTGTGTAACGATCCTGATGAATGTTGTATGGAAGACACCAATTATTCAAACGATTTGCTGATCGATTGTTAAGAATTTTGTGTTAAGAAGATCTGAAAAAAAAACAGTTTTTTTCACCAGTGAATATATATAATATATATGAATAATTAACTTGAATAAATAAATTTCTTAATAGTAACTTGAATAAATAAAATTCTTTAAAGAAATTTATTTTTCGAGGCACTTTTCTGAACTCAAATTTGCAGCAAAATTTGTTTTGAAAAAAATAGCGTATTGCAAAAAGAAAAATTTTTTTTATTAAATCGACTACGCATGTTTACTTACAAGTAATAACCTTCATTAACATAATAATAACATGCCATCTCTGCCATTATTGAATAAGAGTCAGTAGCAATCAAATTTGAATTTATGGTATTTAGTTACTGACAATGAGAGAGGTATCTATAATTTCAATTTCATTACCTTATTACTAACATTAAAGTTGAAACTGATTTGCTATATTGCTAATATTTTTATTATCTCTGAAATATCGACTGTAATTATTACAGATATATTATACAATAAATTGCTACTTAATTGTTCTAAGATTGAAAATAGGTGTCGAAAGTATTTAATAATTTCGAATGCATTGATATGAAATATTATAACCAACAATAAAAATAAGAAATTAACAACAATGATATATTATGAACATATTCCTTGAATTAATTTTTTATTAATATTTTTTTTTATTAAGCTATACATATAAGACAATTAATTCGGAATTACAATGGGAAATTTAATTATTACGTAATAAATTCAAACATAAATTTTACTGATTTATTAAAAAAATTGATTTGATAACAATATTTATTTATCAAGTCATATATTGTACATTTTACACAATATACGTATAGGAAATGGCGCGGGCGTAACGCTGTTCTTAATGATGTTGTGGCTTACTTGAGTATTAATAACCATCCATTTCCGCAACCACTGATTTTCAGTGCGCGGCTTCATGCCAATTTTTCGTCCACTTTCTACCAAACAGGCGACGTTTATTACTGTAGAGATTGACTCTACGCATTCTCTTTTCGTATTCATTTACATTGTTATTAAAAGAAGAATCTTTTAAACCATAGCTTCCAAATTAAATAAAAATTTATTTTTAATTGACAATCCTTGAAATCACATTTTGAAAAGTTCTGTGAAGTTCATTAGGACCTTTATTGCATTTTTTGCTAAACGTGACTAGTCACGTCTGTAAAATAACACGAGATAAGCAGAGATTATTTATAGAGAAAAATTTTTTTAAGCTTCGAAAAACTTGTAAAGTAACCCTGATGCATCGGTCTTGAGCAAAGATCTGTTACAGCCACCTGTAGAACAGGATTCTTCGGTACCGGTTCAATATTCCAGTCTCCAAATCTTTCCTTGCGGCGTTGGAGGTCTCATTTGTGTATCAAAAATCGTTAAAATGCTCGTCTGTTTTTTAGATAAGGTTTAAACCGAGGAATTTTGATGTGCAAGGTTAAGGTCGTTAATTGGAATTAGAATATTTTATTTTTTACAGGTTAACATACAAATTTTACTATAGATAATTTTAGTATATCAATTTGCATCGCGATTTTAAAATCAAATTTTATGATCAAACTGTGCTCAACAAATCAACCCAATCTTAATTTTATTCTTTATCAACTGTATAAAACAGTACTGTTAATACTGATTAAAGAACATTTACAAATGGTCCACTCTTTTCCAAACTTTTGTATTAATTTAACACAGAATGAACATATTAGAGTAACAATATTATGTAAAAAAATCAACACAAAAAAAAACCTTACAATGGCACAATTTAAGTAATCATGATTTTTCATAAAAATTAACATTTATGATATGTTAAATGTTTTAAATTTAACAGTTGTAATATGTTAAATTAACGCATTTTTATTTATCTTAGAATTTACGTTTTGAAAAATTATTTTTGTGTTATTTTTTCATTTAATTATGAATTGTGTCATTTTAAATTAAGAAATGTTGAATATCAATTTAACACAAAATATTTAAATAACATCATCACATTATGTTAAATTATCACTCAGATATATTAAAAATTAAACACAAAATTTTAATAAGGATTTAAAAGAATCGTTTTCACACAAATACAAAATGTGTTTCATATTAATAATCTAAACAAATAACCGAGTGGGAAAAGAAAATTTTTGAGGACGCGATTTTAAATTGCATAATAATTTGCATAAATATCGAAAGCTATGCTAGGGTAAAATAATAATATATATATATATATTTATATAAAATATATATCAGTTTTCTGCTGATTTGCAAGACTCCCGGTATCTTCTGAGGGTGATAAGGCCGGGAATCGCCGTTACATATCCCAGTAACATGGAAAGTCTTGCAAGTGCTCGATTGTGAGGCAATCCGGCAGGCTATCAGCGTACGAAATGGAAACGGGTCTCGATTACGGCTTACCCGAAGAAACAGGCTCCGATCTCCGGGTACACGTCGGTCACAGTATCTTCGCGGACAATAACGGGAGCTTTCCTGACTTACGAAAGAGATCTCGTTATATCGTCGTCTTCGTGGCTATGGACACCGGTCGAATATATGCAGAATGCAAGCATGACAGGAAGTGACGAAGGCGTGCATCAGGAGGAGGGAGATCGTGACTCGTTTCGTCCGTCGTTTGAAGCGGAAATGGAACAGAATCGCCCGTCACTCGTTCCAACCAATTGGGTTGTAAATCCAGGCCGAGATCACCTGTTCACAAGGCAGCAGCAACACGACGAGTTTAGATCTCTATGCACGGAGAAAAATGTGAAGTAATATGCGCTAGAATGCGAGTAAATTTTCTGGAATGGCAGGTTTATGTAGAAACAGAGTCCGTTTGTATAATTATATAATTTAATTAATATATAACAATTTATAATTATGTAATTTATTATATAATTCAATTTACTTTTCTAGTAAATGAGCGATTGCCAAAGAGTCATATATTGTTAGGTACATTTTACATTTTTCCTAAAGTAAATCTGTAAATTATTATATATCTCAATAGAATTTACTTTATCGACAAGTATTTTTGCCTTTACTCTAGCAAAATTTATTTTACTAAAAAAATACAAGTGTATAAAAGTCTTGAAAACTGTTTATGTTTACAGTTTTTCCAAATAGTATGATTTACTTTGCTGTAAAGTAATAATCACTTGAATTGATTTACTATAATTGCGCGCTTTCTACTTTACACATCTCCGTATATTTTTATTGTCAGGCAAATAAAGTTTGTCATAAATTCGGCAAAAAAGTCAGAATATTTTTAACAAGTCTCTTGTAAGATAAATAATAAAAATTACTCGACCATTTTTTGTGTAGATTAATCCGTGCGACTCAGCATCACGTGGATTGTCGGCGCTACCACACAAAAATAGATCTCACGCATCGCGCGCGATATTGTTTAAACTCTTTGACGTACACCAGAATGGGAAAATACACCGTGCATTCGAAAATTTGCTTTTCCTGCTCGACTGTTGTTTGTTTAGATTGTTAGTATGATAGTAGTATATTTATTCCACTTCACATAAAACAAGTGGACTAAAAAAGAAGACAAAAACTTATTAAATGTACTTTTCTATGGCAAGGTGAATCGTAACATAATTGTATGATAATTACAGACTGCTTGTATAAATTTGTATTTCAAACAGTTGAAGTTTACCCTCCTTTGGTTTTTCTTTTCTCTTTTTTCTCACAAGTAGATTTTATTCTAAATTGCTTGAACATTAGATGATCTTCCAGTATTAAAGTGAATAAATAAAATTACCTAATTTTTCTATTATTTTTTTAGAACCACCGTGGGCGAGCTTCCGACGTCTCAATGCGTCATGCACGCAAGTTTTCTCGATTTGCATACTTGATTCGCATTTAAATTACCCCGGTTGATCCCCATGGTGGTTACTGCAGCACATTCTCTATTGAGTCGATTTGGTCACAAAGTAAGCTTGTGGAACTTCAAAGCGAGCTTATGAAACTCAGTTTGTCATAAGACATAATAAGTCCTGATTACACTTGTTTTATAATTTATGATGTAACCTCGCGGGCACAAAGCTAGTTACAGGCAACAAACGTGTTTACGAATAGTATGGCGATTAGCTGTTGACCATCTACATCTATTGATTATGCTAACTGCTCATATCGTGTAAATTGTTTTATTTACTTGATCAAAAAAAAAAAGAGCTTGATATGTAGCTTTTTGCCTCGAGTGATGCTGTCTTCTATACACGTTCTAATACGTATAATAGGATATGCACGAGGCGTGCTGTTAGACAATTTCTCGTTTTAGCCATGATAGGACAGAGTTTTATTGAAAATTAATGGAACTACATGCAAGATGATCCAAAAATGTAAAAATAAATAATAATGATGAAGGTATCAGCATAATCGTGTTGTACTTATTATTATATACATGTTAGAACATACAGAACATGCACGATTACAGCAGTCAAATTTTCTTTTCTTTCAATCCCTTATTACTATTATCTATTTTTACGTTTTTGGATCACTCTTCCATTAATCTTCAATGGGACTTTGTCCTGCCGTGACTAAAACGCAAAATTGTCTAATGGCACACCTCATACACATGCAGGTTACGCCTATTTGCACTGTAAAAATGGCTACACCAAAGACAAATAAGTCATTAACGGTGACTGTCTCCCGGGAAAAGCAAATGAAATTACGGGGAGAGAAAAATTAATGAAAATGAGACATATGATAAACATTTACAGAACAATGATAAAGTTTTTAGTGATAGAGACTTCGGTATCCCATTTGATGTAACTCATATCTGTAACACAATATGTTTTAGGCCTGATCTACAATGTGCTTTTCGCTTCCTGTTTTCGTCATTTTTTCCCTCTTTGCGACCGTTTTATCGACAATCTCTCCCAAAATTCGTCAACTTTTATCTCAGGTCACAGAAAACAAAGAAACGGGATAAGAGACAAAAAGGGAAGAGGTAAGAAGAGATAAAAAGCAAAACACAGGAAGCAACGAGCACATCGTGGATCAGATCCCTATTCTGTAAATAATTTTTAAGTTACAGAATTATTCCAAATAAATCGTATGTTAAACAAATCAAATTTATTTGTAAGATAATTGTTATATCGACGGCAATTATTAAACGAATAAATTTGTTTCGTTTAACGTATGATTATTTAAAGTATGATTATTTGAAATGTATATACTTGCTGGTTTGTACTATGTCATTGATATTTGCGCACGATAGTAGGTTATGACCCAGTTCTAATATTAGAGAACCTACCACGCATTGTTAGCCGCCAAAAAAGTGAACCCGACGGACGAATACCCGAGTATATTTTCAATAAAAACGTTTAGCGCGAGTTGGTTTCGAAGTATCAAGTATGCATTTTACATAACAGGAATTCGTCTCTGCGTGGGAGTAATCTTATTCAAATTCATGTCGTTACTTCGATGTTAAAATAAATTTGAAACGTTCTGGGAATTCAAATTTAAGAAGAAAGTCACTTGAGGTAAAAACAAAAACGAAATGATTTAAGAAACACATATACTTTCAAGGTAACTATTGTATTATTTTCCTTTTCGTTTATTTAATTTTGTTTTATATATATATATACTATATATACATTTATACGCTGTTTATAAAAGAGACGATGACTAAGTCTGGATTTAGACAGGTACTTTTCCTGGCTTCTCCTGATCTTCTCTCATAAACCAACTGATGTGTAATTTCGATGTGATGCTTAATCCAGTAGCAAAGTGGAGTTTGCTTTGCACACTCTACTTAGTCAGAGATCTAGTCTCACTAATCCTACGTAAATTTAGCTTGTAACAACTTGAATATTCAGAATATGCATAAATAATAAAAATCTGCTGCTAAAATATAATTTCAAATAAATTTAAATCTCAAATTTTGATAATCTATGTTGGAACACAGTTATAGTTTAAAACTTTTAAGTTGTATATAGGCAACACAAAAGTCTTTTACTGTAGGAGTGTTTTAAAACTTTATTGTTCAAGAGTACGTTAATAATTAAATATATTAATAATTGAAAAAATTATTGTAACGAGTGAAGCGCGAAAATTGCTACAATTAAAATTTCTGTAAAAATTTATTAAAGAATTATACAACCTTATTAAAGAAATTGACTGATTTTGTATAATGAATTTAACAAAGTATTGTACACGTTATATTTTGTCTCATTCTATTTGTTATTTTTAGCATAGCTTTTGATATCTCCCTTACATGTCTATCATGTTTAATTCGATTATACCAAAGTGGCTGTGTTGATAGACATCTCCTTGCATGAATGCGACGCTGAAAATACTTTTTACTATGTAAGAGGGGAGTTATTGGCAGGCAAAATTTCAATTACACCGTTTCGCGATGGATGATGGCTCGATGAATAGAGCCGACCGGCGTGGCCGACAAATTTTATTGCGTTCAATTAGGAGAATCAAGTCTCGCGATTATCATGCGTCATTCTCGAATCCACTACGTACACTCGAAGTTCATGAATTCGTGGAATCAGGAAGGGCTTTAATAATACCGGCTGGATTATAGCAGTTTAAACGAGAGAGAGGATTTATGGTAAGCGTTAAATCATAGGTAACCCGAGAGAGGTTGCGAATTATATTTGCATCATTCAGTAGATTCTTAGTCCTTTATTGTGCACGCAACTTATGTTTCATCTGCTTATATCAAGACAGTTGAAATTTTTTATTAAAAATGAGTATTCACATGCTCTGTACTTTACCTTTAAAAGAATTTAAAATAAAACAAAAATAACATTTAATAACATTTTAATAACATTTTAAATGATATGTATACTTTTTTAATCAATAATCTTAGAATCAGATTTCTCTCTATTTATGTCAAAAGTTACTGAGATACTGAAATAATAAATCTGCATATAATAAACGCGCTCGGCTTGGCAAAATAATCTGATGCATTTTCTGTTAAAATTGTATTCCGAATTTCTGCGCATATCTGAACTTTAATTATATTTTTATATCTAGCAAAAACGTAAAAAATTATCGCTGTAATACTCTAAGAAATTAAAAACCGTAGAATTTCTAATTTGAAAATTTTTTATTTTAAGACTAAAAATTTATGGATAAATTCGTAGAGCGACACGTTTACAAGTTTATAGATATCTAAAATCTAGACGAAACAAAATTTGAAAAAGTAAAAATAAATATTATATAAATATAGATAAAATTAACACTTGGATAACAATGTGTTTAATTATCATTTAAATCAAGAATTTAAATTTCCGTTGACGCAGGCATAAATTGCAAAATGCGTCGATTAACCTATGCCTCTCGTTAATTTAATATTAATTGACTCAATCGATTTGAAAGGTATAAAAATCAAAACGGATATTCATAACGCTTTTGCCGGGTCAGTCACGAGAGGTGAGACTAATTCATTTTGCAGATGAAACGCATAATCGCGTTCGACCTTCGCCGCGGTTGCCACTCGATTACGCGCTATGCCGCATCGTCAAGGCAATTCAGTTTGATCAACTCCCGACTGGGGTTCGACGTGCCTTAACCCTTCGTGCACTCAGCATGTAGCACGAGCTATCAAGGTCTCTTTTTATCGTGATTAAGTCGTGTTAAGCATACTGGGAGGACTCGAGCCGCATGCGGCGCAAATCAGCGAATTCGAATAGTGAATCGTGCATGACGATGTGTAAAATTTCGAAAAATATTTTTTCTTGGAAGAAAACGAAAGTTATCGTTCAATTTTAGGCAGACAAAGAAACTATCTCCCATTCATGCTTATATATATATATATGATGATACGACGATACTTTATCGTTAGCCGTTTAGTAATTTGTTCTTTTTAATGAAAATGAATACAGTTAAATTTCGTTTATCCACATTCTATTTATACCAACAAGTTATGTGCTCAGTTTCAAATATCCAAACTCATAGCTGAGTTCCGATGGTGCCATAAATTGGCTAATAGGAACTCGATGTGCTCGACTTGTTTTCTGAACGTCAGCTCCTATATTATCGGAACTAATAATGAGTGCCGCTGGAGGGAGAGTTAGCGAACTTCTATTATCCGAGCCATTCAGTTATCAGAACTGTTTTGTTTGGATAAACGAAATTCTACTGTAATTCAATATAACTTTTAAAAAAGTTCAAATAATGTAAGTTAAATTTTTTTAATGAATGTTGAAACTGTTCACTTATAAAACATCTGTAATTGGCTAAATGAACTGATATAAATTGCATATGTTATACATATTTATTCTTATAAATAAATAAGTAAAATACCGCTCGAATGTTTTCACGGCAAAACAATGTATATCTTGATCGACGACCAATAAACGAGCACAAAGATGTTTGATTAATAAATATTTAATAAATTATTTAATATGCGTCTTGAAAAATATAATATAATATACGTTTCGATTCACCGAATTTTTATTAGTATACGTACAACTTTACATTTCGGTGTATAAAATTAATGATAGACAAATCTGAATTGTCCGTAAAGGCGGTTAGTTCCATTGATCAATTATACTAGCTCTATAAAGCTAGCAGGATCAAATCAGAATGAAATCGAATTTATCAGAATTTTTAGTATTCATTTTATATTAAATTGTACCATTAATGATAATTTTGTACCGTATGCCATTTCGAAAAAAATCGTGGCGTTGCTGGTTTAATATTAAGTTGGCAGGACTAATTCAAAATAAAAGAAAAAAAGAAAAATAATATCAGAAATCAATACGATTGAATTTATGCTATTTTGTACTGCCAAAAACAATTCTATATTATGTGCCATTTCCAAGAAAACAGTGGCGCTGCTAATTTAAGATTTAAGCAGGATTCTAAAAAAAGGCAGGATCATAAAAAAAGATAACACAAGAGCAAAAATTAACATGACTGAATTTGTACTAATTTGTACATACCATTGAAAGTAAGTAATATTTTACATGTTTTCTCCTTAAATGACATTCTCATGACTTATTATTTTTTTTTTTTTTAATTCGCTAACATACCTATTTTACAGATAAAAATATAAGACTATATGTAACTTACAAGCGTCAGTAATTTTATAAAAAAATCTGACATTTTTTTGCGAAACACGTCTCTCATATTTTTATCTGTAGAATAGATATGTTAGCAATTAAAAAAATAAAATGATGTTTCAAAGGTGCCCGGTTTGACATAAAATGTCTCATAAATTGTAGATATTATATATACTAATAAAGTCATTTAAGACGAAAACATATAAAATATAACTTACTTTCAATGGTATATACAAATTAGTACAAATTCAGTTATGTTAATTTTTGCCCTTGTGTTATTTGTTTTATGGTCCTGCCAGCTTAAATCTTAAATTAGCAGCGCCACTGTTTTTTTGGAAATGACGCATAATATAGAATTGTTTTTGGCAGTATAAAATAGTACAAATTTAATCGTATTGATTTCTGATATTATTTTTTTTTCTTTTCTTTTATTTTGAATTCATCCTGCCAGCTTAATATTAAGCTAGCATCGCCAAGATTTTTTTTCGAAATGGCACGGTACAAAATTATTATTAACGGTACAATTAATTAGTACAAAATGAGTATTAAAAATTCTGAAAAATAGATCCGATTTCATTCTGTTGATTTGGTCTTCCGATTTGATTTTGCTGATTTTGATCTTCCTGCTAGCTTTATAGAGCTAATTATATTTCTAACGCATTATATCCGCAATTACTCGTGGTCAAGATGTAAATTTTTCTAACTAAATTTTCTAACTAATTCTCGTTAGACGGCGAGAATCGACATTAAGTCCGGTGGTAATAATAATTGTCGGCTTGTAAACAATGGGCATGGTATGAAAAGAGACGCACAATTTACACAAGAATGAAAAATGTTTTTGGCAGTAATTATTTGAAGCTGTTACTATTGTCGAGTCCCCAGGATGACTGCCATTTATTTCTATTCTACACAAATAAGTACGAAAAAAAATTTGTGTGAAATTAACGAAGCTATACACTCTGTTGAACTGACAATGTTGCGATGGCTGTGAGTTTGTATACAAATTGCCAATGAATAATTAAAACGCGCCGACCTCTGGCTTCTAGAATGAGCAACCTTGCACATTGTACGCCAACTATAGAATTTTGAATCGTTGAGAGAAATCCCTATTGTATCTTTGGCCATTGAGCCATGGGGCTCAATTTATTATTCGCTATTCGCATCAGTTTAATCAAGCATGCTAATCGAGTTAGCCTTCATCCGCAACTCTTTTAGTATTAACACGATTATTATCACAATACTGATATTACGTACCCATGATTTAGGTATACAAAAACCAGTCGCCTATGATGCATAAAAATTAAATATGAAACTATAAAGATTTAAATATTACCTTTGAAATATTTAAAATTTTCAATGCCGAGAACTGACACGAGACAAACCTTATTGTAATGAGGCGTTAAATACACGCATTGTCATTAGATGTCCATATGATCGAAAAGCGGCCTTGATATCATTTCAATCTGTTATGCTTTAAAAAGCCTGTTTCAAAATAGACACAACGCTAATTCTCAGTTGTTTATGCGTTTTTATTAAAACGATATTACATTACACTTGCAATAAATAGCATCACTCGTAATAAATTATTTAATAATATATTTTTAGCAACTGTAATAAAATTAGAAGTAGTAATTTTCTTAATTTATTGTAAATCAGATATTAAATTATTACCTTTAATTGTATTTAATCCAGTTGTATTTAATTCTCTATACTCTTAACATTTTATGCTTGTAATATAACATTCTCAGCGTTTATATTTATCTTAGGTAGTTGTTAAATAAGAGATCTGCATATAATTGTAAAGTGCTTAATAAATATTACATAGATACGCGGCTGTCTGTGGCATTATAGAAATTTTTAATTACACGCGCATGAGTAATTAGAAATTTCCATAACGCGATCAGCGTTCACACAATTCGTCATTAGTTTATAAGAAAACCTTAAAGCAGCAGAAGGACGTTTTGCAATAATTCGGAAACCAAATAAGTACCAGTTGTTTGTGCATGATGATTTCATAAGCAGCATCCCGCGACTTCGTCGCCTAATACGGCGGTCATCTATTACCTGCCCAATTAGCATATAGTGCGTTGGTGGTACCGTATGTTAATGTATCAGTATATAATGTGTATAGTGTGTGCTGCAAATACACAGATCTGTCTACCAACAAAGGATAAAGAGGTTTGGAGCTCGAATTCATTAATTTTCCAAGGGCTTTCTAATAATAAAAATATTATAATACACAATTTGTATAACAAATTAATACGTTATATCAATTCCATCCTATAATTAGTTAGCATGATTTTCTTATTAAATAGTAAATGGCAGTTAATATCAATTCTATTTTTTGTTTTATATATATATATATATATATATATATATATATATATATAT
>NW_017305938.1:84416-87771 GCF_001594115.1 Trachymyrmex septentrionalis
TAAATTCTCTTTCCAGAGTGCATTTCTTGAAGCTAAAATTAATTTTAATCCGTAGATGGAAATTCAAGCAATGTTCTGTATCACTATGATATTTTGAAAAATTAAGGGATTAAGTATGCGCGCATTGCACTCAATGGGATCCGGTTATAATCAAGGTAAGAATAACACACTTTGGTGTCAATGGAACGAGCGTATAACTAATAATATAAAGTCGTTTGTGGTTTACCTGCGCAATATTGTAATTTCCACACGTGTCAGTCTCCCTTACAACAGCCGCCACTTTAACGAGTGCCACCCATTCTCATTGTCTAAGCATTCCGAGGACTCACTTGCCATAATTATATGTAAAAGGCAGTGAGCTATGAAATCTTTCAACTGGGTTAGTTAACCTGTGACATAATAGCTGAATACTTAATCTCAGGATCTCCACGATTTATTCATTCACGGTACATGTCTATATTCTTTCAAAAATATTTCATATTAATGAATAATATTAAAAAATTTCAAAATTAATTTGCAAAGGGTTGAAGTTATTGGAAGAATTGAGAAACGTCGTTGAAGAAAAAAAAACAATTATAGTTGAAGGATATCGTCTTATTCTCACAACGTCAAAGATGCAGTTTTTACGGCGAATTCCGTGTAACCGCATGCGGCTGTCGATATCTGTGGCATTTGGATACAGACTGAATAACAGTACCGGCACCATATTAAATTTAAGCGTACCTGCTTTTTAAGAGGCCAAGTAATCGATCAGCTGTTTCGGCATTCCTTGTACGCTCCGTCTCTCTCTCTCTCTCTCTCTCTCCCTCCCTCTCTCTCTCTCCCTCCCTCCCTCTCTCTACCGACTTCGGCCGGTTCCAGCTCAGGACGGGCTAAACATCCGAATGGTTCCGTTAGCTCAACGAGTCGAGATGCCTGGACTAGGTGAGAAAGAAAGGAGAGACTGTATGAATGCAGCTCCTTTGCAAGGACGATAACGGCACGCCTGTGTATCTTTATATCTCCGTTGTGCGCTCACAAATGCCATCGCGTTAAAAAGTAGGCAACGCGAAGCGATAGCTAACTAGTCACCATTACTTCAGAGATAAATATTATATTATACAATTATATATTTGTGTGTGTACGTATGAAATGAAAATTGACGAACATCTAATGATATGCATACTTAAAGCGCTATTGCGATTAGCTGATAGTTTGGAGACCGAGAATCTTATTTCCAAAGATATCTTTCAAGATTTATGTAGAATTTCTCATGCACATTTTTAAGATGGAAATAATTAATATATAAATTTGTTAAGTTATATTTGGTATGTAATTGAAGAGCGAGATAATTTCTTCTCTAAAGTTAATTAATTTACGATAGAATTTCTACATGGATCGTATTTAAGTCTACAATATTTGTCTGGAGATCCCCTCAATTATTTTGCGGATTTCATCAAGCTTCCATAAGTGTGTACATCAACCGATCTGGTGCACGGCCAACAACGTTGCAGTTGCAATCCGGGATTCAGTAGCTGCGACACAGTTGCTGTGCTGTAAATTTAGAGCGACCCGATCCCGCAAAATGTCTTGCCAGAAATCCCGTTATAACGAATTATAGCAAAAATCCGTTATAATAAATATCGACGGTTTAGGCGTAACGAAGTTTGATTGAATTTATGGGCGATGGGCGTTGCCATTAATCATTACGTGATATATATCGAAAGTATGTCATCTATCATTTCATTTATCAAACAGATAAAACTTGAGAAAATGCCTTAGCAAATATCTGAAAAATTCTTTCTTATTGATATTAATATTGATATTAATATTCTAATTTTGAAGTATTATCCAATGTATTATATTATAACAGTGAAAATTATTATTTCAATTCAGTCGTTTATTTATATGTATTTGAAAGTTAACAACGATGAATCATTGCAACTCTGTTTTTTATATGCAAAATCAACTCGCGGAGATACTTACCTTTCGTTTCGATCGATAAATCGACTCTAAAATGTAAAAAACATACAAACTATGATCTGGATTCCAGGACTCAAAGTTCTACTTACGTTCACTTTACGCTCTTTCTTTCTTTTTTCTCCTCTTTCTGTATCTTGTTCCTTATCGATCTTGCAATGGCATACTTTTAATTCCGATCTATAACATAAACATAGAGAAATACAGGTATTACGTATGATAATAATATGGACATATGTTATAATTAAATATATTACTTTATGCGATTTTTGTATATCAAATAAAATTTCAATTAGATTATGAAATGTTATATAATATTAAAAAGTAAAAGATATTTGGGTATCTACACTGATAGATATCAAAGGAATAATAGTAATCCAATTCCCTAGCTTAGATAACAATATTATTTTTAATTTTCATGTATGTCAAAATGTAAATTAATCCATTTCAGTGATTAGTTTCGAAATAAACATTATTCGTGTGCATTTAGTAAATAAATTAGATTTTAGTCAAATTCAATACATTTTCTTCAGTTAAATTGTTTACTTACATTGTTTTAACTAAATTTAATGATATATTGAACAACAGCATTTCTATAGAAATTATTAAAAATGACTTAATTTGGGTATAATTTGACTTGGTTGTGAATTTAGCTATGTAATTAAAGAAAAGTTGTTTTTCTAATTGCAATATTTTTACAATACGTTATCTCATTTATACAACATATAAACATGGAGATACTCTATGGAGTTAATTAAAGTTGACATATTAGCATGGAAAATTGTATAGCATGCTCGATCATATATCTCGTCTATTCTGTAAAAGAAATATTACGTATGATGTGTGTGACTTTCATAATAACTGCGTAATGAACGATATACATACATTACGATACGTATTACGATATTATTTTAAGATGCATGTCGCGATGCACCGGTTGCAACCGGTTGTAACCGCTCTGCATAGACATCATATTCTTCGCACCGTTTCTTTTTTCTAACGGTGCGCAAAATACTCGTAAAATTCCCGCTTTGACCTACAATATTAGATTTAAATAACTAGCAAAACATAATTAGCGAAGAACGATATAACGCTACCATTAAGGTATAACCTTGGATATAACTTTAAGATTTACAACGGCAATAAACTGCAACGTCACTCTGTTATCAAGACAATATTTCACAAAAATCTTGTATAACAATTCTCTGTAACATTGCAGTCTTCTTAACGAATCACTGCAAACTTATTAACCTCACTAATATTTCCACATATTATTGGCTACATCAATTAATGAGATATCTCAGTGTAATCCGCGTGTTGCATTTGCAGGTATAAGTGATAGAGTAAGAATAATTTTTCTTGTGTATATATGTATATATATATATATATATATATA
>NW_017305938.1:87871-91205 GCF_001594115.1 Trachymyrmex septentrionalis
TTCTAATAATTTTATAATACTTTGCATGGTTTTGCGCACATTAATTTTACGTTAATCACTGACGACTTATGACAGATTACACCGGTAGTTAGTCGGAGATTGCAATTTCAGTATTTCATAATGCGCATTCAATCGGCAGCCCTTGACCACATATTTAACTGCATCCGTCCTATTATTATGTACTTCACTTCGGCAAAAAGTTCAGTCATTTCGAGTAAGCATATCAGGAACGAAACGTGGATGTATTGAAATCCTATATTTTTTAGTTCGTCTAATTTTCAGAATTTAACTTTCGAAATGGAAAATGAATATAGTTCTGGCAAAACTGATAATAAATAAAGAAATTATAATAAATATTGATGATATAAATTCAAACTGAAATAAACTCTTGCAATAAACTCGGTTATAAAAATGTCTATAGATAATATCATTGCAGAAATACTTACTTATTTAAATAAAGGGTGTCCCAAAATTAATGCAAGATTTGAATTAAATAGAAAACACAGTTTTTAGTCTTTTGATTATTATTTTTTTATTGAATCATAAAGTACATAGGATAGGGTTATTTGTGGAATAACACATCGGGCAAATGGCTCCACGGCTTTGCATGCACATACGCACTCGTTTGTCGAAATTTTCCATGACCATTTTGCATAAATGTGGCTGAATTTCGTTGATGCAGCGTTGAATCTCCTCCTTTAATGCACGGGTGGTTGTGGGCTTGTTGACATAGACCTGTGATTTCAAATAACCCCATAAAAAGAAATCTAATGGTGTTAAATCACACGATCTAGGGGGCAATTTTGGCGATTAACAAAGCCATCAAGGTGAAAATGTGCTTCATCGCTTAGGATGATTTTGCTCGAAAAATCAGCATCCATTTGTTGATGATTCAATAATCCATTCAACGAACTCATTTTCACTAACCCTAAACTGTCAGCTGTTAAATTGTTTTTTTTTTTGGGATTGCCAACACTTTACTGCACAAATGGCGGCAAATTCAAATCTTGCGTTAATTTTGGGACACCCTTTATAATACATCCAAGATTGATATTTAAGGTATTTAAGATATTTAAGAATTTAATTAACAAAGAAAAGATATTATATATACAGTACACTATACATCTCTCTCCTCCCCCCCCTCTCTCTCTCTTCCTCTCTCTCTCTCTCTCTCTCTCTCTCTCTCTCTCTCTCTCTCTCTCATTGCAGAGCGAGAAAAAGTTCAATCCATGGGTCGCATACGCATGTACGAGCACGAATTACCGTTCGCCGATGGGCGCCGGATTGGCCGCTTGTGGCGAACGACGGGCCGACTGCCCGAGAGGTTGATGTCCGAACTCCGCGCCAACATTCCGACTCCTCTCGTTCCTTCCTGGTGGTCTCCGCGACTGGTTCCGCGCACGGCTCCGTCCGAGAACGTTATCCGCGAAACGCCAAAAAAAGACTCTGCCTTACTCGCTCATCTCGCGATCCTGGAAAAGCTTTGTCACTTTCGTTAACGGGTAGCTACCGTGGAATCGACTCGCGGCTTTTGGGTACGCCACATTTTGCATACGGTAAACCACACCAGTGTTTTATAAATTTCTCTCATCGCTCGTTAAATACTTATGATATGTATTTGAAGAGCTCACTTTGAATTTTTATATGATTACACTGTTGAAAGTAAAATGTTAATTTCAACTTATACTTAAAACGTATAGTCGACTTTTTAGGATATGCAGAAAATATTAAAATTAACATTCTATATGTAATAGTGTAACAAACGTATTAAAAAATTGATTATACGTATCGTTTAATATAGGTATGTTAGATTAGAAAAAATAACTTTTAGTTATAATTTGAAAAGATATTTTGTATCATATTTTAGATTACATAATTATTAATCGGTATTGAAGATTACGACACTTATATAAATCTTACATGAAAAAAAAATATATATTTCTTCAAGAGAGATTTAGATTGTTTCTCTTATAACATCATAAGTTTGATTTATATACTTGTCGCTCACGGCTGTTATTACTTTGTCCTTTTTCTTGTATAACATCTATTTGTATATCTCCACGACAATGGTTCTCCCGAAGCACAATGTGAACCAGCAAGTGGCGAAACGGGGCCATAGGATGGCACAATAATAGCGATGCAACGGCACATTCGCGTCATCTGCTCGGCTATTAATAAACTCAAGAGAGGACCATCTATTTCGGAAACGACACGTCCGGGTCTGTTCGAATTTGGAAGCAGCGTTATTAAAAATACAACAACCTGAAGCACCTCGATACATAAATTATCAGATTGTCATTATTTTCGACAGTCCGGTAAAATAACTTTTTTGACAGAGGCAAATTGAATCTTTTCCAAAAATCATCTTGCGTAGGAGATGCATGAATGTAGTTCGAATTTTAAAACCCAGAATTCTAGTTCTTCTCTATAACGCTATCTATATATGTCATCTGTATTAATTAACATCACTACCGTGATAGTAATGATATCAATATTAGAATCTTTACTTACACACGCCTACCATATTCGAACGTATCAGTAATAAGATAGCTGTAATTGATTCACGTTCCAATGCTTGATCATTGCGACCCGATCATACCTACCTATTTTCGTTTGCCGATAGTAAATATAAAAAAAATTAAAAGAAAGTAAAAGACTTCGTTACCCTCCCTACAAGATTTTATTTCTCCTTTTGTCACGTTAAGACCTTCGAACGCAAGATACAGATTAAATCTCTCAAGGTATCGTATTTAGACTGATTAGACATTTCTAACACGTTTCTAGTGTGCAGAAAGAAAAAAAATATCTTTTGAAACGGAAAGGTGCCTTTTTCAAGAAAATTGGCTCCACTTGTTCTTATTGTGTGAAATAGTACACAGCGTGTACCTACATACGGCTTGTCGTGTCGAACACTTGGAAAATTGAGTATAAAGACAAGAATAGAAATTCGCGCGGTCGCGCCGGAAAGGCGGCTTAGAATTTTAAGTAAATTCTCTCGGGATGCGCGACGTAAGAGTCGAACTAGTCACGACAAGGAATCTTTCGTGTTCCCGTTAGGCGCGTTACCTATCGCACGAGAGAAAGTTCTCCTATTTATACAGAAAATGCCGGAAGCAGCGAGCAGATAATTGGTTGTCGAGGATAATGTTTCGGAAAAAAAAAGTCAGGCGCAATTGAGTGCTGATAGTTATCTCTGATCGAGCGAAATCATTAAGAATTTCATGATAATTTAATGTTTATTATTAAATAAAGTTTATAGAAAACTAGTTAATGCTTGATATACACGAAAATACGTACAAGTATTTCGAAGTTTTTTTTATATCCGCTAATAAGT
>NW_017305938.1:91305-92126 GCF_001594115.1 Trachymyrmex septentrionalis
AATAAAGTTTATAGAAAACTAGTTAATGCTTGATATACACAAAAATACGTACAAGTATTTCGAAGTTTTTTTTATATCCGCTAATAAGTCTTCATCACAATTAGCATCGAATTTATTCCGGACACATTCAAAGTATATATTTCTTGATAAGAATTTAATAGTTAATTTAATCAAAATTAGATTTTCAGATTTCTAATTAAAACAAATTCGATTTGCTTATTGTATAATATAAAATCGCTGTGTTTCGAGCATTTTTATAATATATTCTGAAAAAAAAAAATTCTTTTCAGTTCACACAATAATGAGTTTTTCTTTTTGTACAATAAGTATATTATCATCAAGAAAATTTCTTTATTAAATTCTAATTTTTGGTTAAGGTAACCCTTTAGATTTAAAAGAAAGAGAGTATATAAAGATTATGCGTTTCGCGGATTTCTTCCGTGTCCAGATCCATTCTTGGAATTCCAACGTTTCCAAGTGAACCTTGCAGTCCACTTCATCACCAGGACGAGGAGCATAGTATCAGGCTGCTGCTACGCCCTGATGAAGTGGACTGCAAGGTTCACGAAACGTTGGCATTCCAAGAATAGATCTGGACACGGAGGAAACCCGTGAAACGCATAATCTTTATATAGACAGTGCATCCGTGGAAGCCTCAAGAATATTATCAGAAAGGGAGTATATTGAGTAATTGTTCTTAGCGATAGAATGATATTCTTCTGCGTGTAGAATTTATCTAATTTATGAAATTTCTAGAATATAACAGGGTTTTTTTTTTTTTACAACGATTACGCTATCGACAGAGTTCGTGTTGTATCTCA
>NW_017305938.1:92226-114748 GCF_001594115.1 Trachymyrmex septentrionalis
GAAATTTCTAGAATATAACAGGGTTCTTTTTTTTACAACGATTACGCTATCGACAGAGTTCGTGTTGTATCTCATTTTCGCACAATTGCAAGTCGTACGCATGAATTGCATTAATAATATACGCAAGCTTGGCTATACGCGTGTAAATGAGTTCAGTGTCTTCGTTCTCACCTGTTACGTGTGTAAGGTATCGAACGAGGACTATGTTAACCGGATAACGGTACGAAGGCGCATAGAATCGTGACAAAAATCGTGCCTCGTGTCTCGGATTGGTAAAAAAAAAAACGTCGGACGGTCTTGTCTTACCGATCGGCAGTAAGTACCTTATCGGTGACGCGATGTCTAACGTCTATCAATATCCTACTAATCAGGACCGTTGTGTTAATCTCGGCTTATGAAGAGTTGCAATAGAGTCGTGGCCGATTTCACACGCAAGATATATGATTTTCGCTGAATTTAAATGAGCGTTCGAGTACATATCGAGGAGAAATATATGCAAATTTCGCTTGGACTAGATTAAACTTGAAAAAAAAAAGAAAAGAAAAGAAAACAATTAACATATTGATTTATGTGTTCCTTATGAGATACGCATATTTTTGTGAGGTAACACGTTTCGCGTTCTTTCGTAAAATAAAAATATTTCGCGAAACAAGTATCGCGATGCGTAACGGTATCCCGATATACCGTATAACCAATAGAACGTGGTATATCTGCTTGTGTCTGTTGCGCCTGCAAGTGCAACTTGCGGGTCGAAATTTTTCATGGCGTCGCGATCGCCGTGACTCACTCTGATAATATTATTTTTGTTGCTCCGCTAATACTCGGAACTTGCCCGAAGTTTATCTCGCAACGAGAACATGTTCTCTATCAGTCGATGATTCACGCCGTATTTAATATCGAAAACAATAGAGATTTTAATACGACGTCGCTCTGATCCCCTCTTCACTTTATTTCTTCGGAGAAAAATGGTTGAATAATTGTTATAAAACTAGTCAAAACTGTTCTGAACTATTTTTCCTTACGACAAACTTACTTGCCTGAAAGTAAAAATATCGAAGGTGTAAGATTGTAATGTATTACAATTAATCCATTCGAGTGATTATTCTTACCGGAAAGTAAATTATAGTAGTTATTCTCAAGATTGTAAGCGTGAACAACTCTCAAACTCTCTCTCTCTCTCTCTCTCTCTCTCTCTCTACACATTTGTATTTTTTAGTAAAGTAAATTTTATCAGCACTAAGGCAAAAATACTCGTCGACGAAGTAAATTCTATCGTCGACAATTTATAGATTTACTTTTAGAAAATGTAAAAGTACTTAACAATATTGGCTATTATTCAACAACTCGCTCATGAGAAAAGTAAAGTAAATTTTACGTAAGTGAATGTGCCGATCCTTAAATGGACTTGCTAATTCCATAAAATTCACTAGAAATTCATAGAATTCTAGCACGTATTACTTTACATTTTTCTCCGTGAATACTATATAGAGTGTATCTGATTACTTGACACGTAGTCCAATAATTTCAACGGTTAGCTCTCGAGCTCCGCGACGAGACAATTTATCAAGATGGATAGTGTTTAATCCGAGTTTTCTATGTTAAATTTCTTAGACTAACGTACATGTGGTGTAACCCCTTTCATTTGCAATGAAACCGCTGCTGTCTTAATTTTATGGAGCGAGATAGAAATCGTAGCAGTACCTTTAAAGTTGCGACGAGTAAATTATATATGGCAGACAAGATGATCTTGACCTGAAAGTGCACGGGCGAGTTAATAGGATTAATCTCTCACTCTCTTGAACGACCGGATTCGAGTCTTATAAACCTGTCGCGATTCAATTCGTATTAAATTAATTTCTGTTTTGCATCTCGCTAATTATGTATAATTGCAATAAAACGTACATTATTATTTGTATTACATAAGATCAGCAAAATTGATGTTTGCAGTTTTCTAGTCCTGCAATTTGTGCTTCTACGCAAAATTTCATTTTCCTGTGCTCGTTTTATTAGAATAAAAGCTACACATCAGACGATAATAACATCGTTACGCGGATTAACCGTCTTGAATAACGCCATAGAAATGGTTGAAAGAATTAATCTAAACGTTTGTGTCTCTGATAACGAGCGAAATACCGGACGTATGCAACACATGTCTTTTATTAGCTGCTTTCTTTGTCAAGAATCAAAGATAATTAAAGTGGGAATTTCATAATTAATGTTGCAACTGTGATGCCATCTCTAGTGTACATAATGTTAACATCTTTTTATACCGTTGATAGACCGATGTAGGGAATAAATTGTTTCTTGCGATAAATATTTGAGTTCATGAAGACTTAAATATGGTGCTTATCTCCATTTCTTTACTTATCACTTTTAGGAATTGTTTCATTATGAATCATACATTGTATGACAATTCTTTTATTGACAAATCAATTAATACAAAGAAGATATTGCCTTCACGGTCAGTGATAATCGAAATTGGTGTTCCTTCTCTCTCTCGAGAGAAGGATTAATCTTGGCATTTAATCCAATTTGATAAGTTAGGTAGGAGTTAGTTCGAAAAATTGGAAAATCAATTATTTTATCGATCCCGCCGCCCTGAATATGGATTTATCTCGCGTGATACTTCAGCGCGTTATACGTTAACCATTTGCAATTTGCAAATTTGCGATAATGCCCATTCGAGGTCACGCTGGACGACGGAAGGTTGGAGTGGACGGGCGCTTGAACTAGTTCGATGCGTGTCGTTCCGACTCGTTGACGTTACAAGTGTCGTACCGCATGTAACCGACGCGATTAATTCTTGGGAAACTAGAGAACGGAAATTACTAGACGATACACACAAAGCGACGCGCGATCTCCACCTCTCGCTCTCCCGGGATGGGACGAGAAGAGCGAAACGATCTACATGTATAGCAGAAGGTCGGCGTAGCTCTCGCCTCCGCGCCGACAGATCACCGGCTAGGCTTCGCGAACAGTCGGTCGGCGGTAGAGGTGGTTACGCAATGACCGACTCGCGATTTCCATCACGGACGTTCCAGCCTTTGATTCTGGCCCAGCCCAAGAGAGATGGTCGACATGGGCGCCGGCAGCATCTTATTTTCTCCCTCACGTTCCACTCTAATTCCACATATTTGAAATGTCAAGTTGCTGTTATCGTTTCAAAAAGAAAAGAGAACTGACAAGTATTTATTGTACATGCAGAAAAATATCTCTCTATCGCTAAGAAAGGTGATTATTTAAGTAATTTTCTTCCTTTCAAGTAACGGTCTTTAACGAAGAATTTTTTCGTGATATTCTTAAAATGTACTTATTAGAAATTTTAGAAAAAATTATTATTACGTACTTAAAACTAGAAATTACTCTCTTTTGAAGGATGTTATAAAATTGATCGGAGCGACTTTATGTAAGAAATAAATCAAATTTATCGTAATTTAATAATCTTGGTTGAAGTAAAGTAAATTTACTAAGATTCGGAATATATTTCGAATAAACTTGATTATCTGTCATAAGTGATAAACTTATACGGATATATGAACTTTTGAGATATTTAAAACAAGTAATTATTAAAAAATTATACAATATAATGGCTTATTTCGAGCTGTAATTAAATTAACTTTAAATTAATATAATCAACGTTTCGGCTTACAAAGCCTTCTTCAGTATTACGACGCAGAAATACAATATTAAATTAACAAACTAAATAAATAACGAATACAATGAAAATTTAAAAAACCATCAGTGATGAAGTGTCAATATATAAAGAATTTTCAAAACGTCTAAAAGTATTATGACTTATTACAATAAAGTAGGAATATTTGAATACTTCAATCAAATATAAAATCATCAATCATATATAAGATCTATTTCCAATAAAATTATTAAGTCTATTAATAGATCCAAAAACATGATTGACTATAGGTGCTTAAACAAGCTTAATAAATTTATCAAAGTTCATAAAGACAAAAATCAACATGATAAAAATAATAATGTCATATATAAAGTAAATTGTAATAACTGCAATGCATCGTATGTTGGCCAAACGAAGAGACAATTACAGACAAGAATTAAAGAACATCGCAATAACATAAAATTAGACCAGTGCAAATACTGTCAGTAATCTCGAAACATATCACGGAAACTAATCATAACTTTAATTGGGAAAAAGTTAGTATTCTTGATTTCGAAAAGAATTATCGTAAAAGAAATATTTCTGAAATGATACACGTTAAAGAACAAAAAAATTATTTAAATTTAATGAAAAATACTGAATTATTGGACTCTTATTTTAACATACTTGATGATATACGGGAACATAAATTGTGAACAACAATTTTGAACAGACTTGTTTTTTCATTCGATTTTATTGACTTACTTTTATTTAATCTACACATCACATCAGTTAATTTTCAAACGAGCAACAGTCAATATCTAATTTTAATGTACTTAACCGGATTTCTGATTGAGAGTTTTGATTACAGTATACAGTATTTTATATAAATTATAACGTAAGTTATTATTTGATTCTGTACTTCTGATTCACACTAATAACATATTATTTTAACATATCTATTTGTTCTACAGAATATCATAAAATACTCGTAACTAATGAATTCTCAAATTGTTTGATACAAGTCTGCGACAAACTGGACAAATTCTCGATTTAAATCGAGGAATTTGGCAAAACTATTTTATCGAGGGATATATAATTTAATTTACTGTCGACTGAAGTATTCGACTGAAGTATCGACTCAAATATTCCTATCTTATTGTAATATGTTATAATATTTTTTTTTAATTCTTTATTGACACTTCACCACTGATGGTTTTTTTAAATTTTTATTGTATTTTCGTTATTTATTTAGTTTGTTAATTTAATATTGTATTTCTGCGTTTTAACACTGAAGAAGGCTTTGTAAGCCGAAACATTTGCTGATTATATTAATTTAAAGCTAATTTAATTATAGTTCGAAACAAGCCATTGACATTGTGTAATTTTTTAAGAAAATATACGAGCATTTTTACTCTAATTTCAAGTAATTATTACTTGCATACAATAAGTATTTTTCTATGTGTAGAGTTTAATATACAAAGTAAAAGAAAATTCATTCAATTGTGAACTTACAAAAATTTATAACACACATCCTGAAAAATATGTTTTATGAATGTTCGCTATTTTCCTGATTAACTATTTAATTACTTTATTTTTCTGATTAAATATTGTTGTTTTCTTCATTAAATATTTAATGACTTTTCTGATAAAATTGAATTGAATTAATTTTCATAATGTGAAAATATTTTGAATCTAATAAACTAATCTTTCAATAAGTTTTTAATTATAAAATAAAGTTTCCATGTATTTTACGTGCGATTTCTAATCTCAAGTACTTAATTACTTTTCAAATTAGCGATAACGAAAGTCTTTTTTTTTTTTAGATTTAATAAAATAGCCTAATTTTAAACAGATTAAGTATAAAATAAAGTACCTCCATATAGATATGATCTTAGATCTAACTGTGAGATATATACAATATATATATATATAAAATTTCTCTTTCCTTTTTGGGATATAGCAGATATTATGATTCAATTCGACATTTAAAGATTAATGCAATTTCTTCTGAGTTTCCTGATCGCAGATATCTCCTTTAGGTAATTTCCCGAAGGAGCAACTTCTTTTCCGTCATTGAAGATCGTACAGGTGCCACGGAGCTAAATGAAAATCGAACTCGACGTATGGCATTCCCGGCGTGAAATTTCTCCGCGGTCGATAGCTATTGTTACATCATTCGCATCCTTTCACAACGTCGCGCCTTATTGCCGATAACAATGGCAGTGGAGTACGGAGGCTCTGATAGATTTCTTTATTAACTTGGCAAGAGAGATCGAGAAAGTAACGCAAAAATACAAATCATTTTGATGCACTCGACAAAATTGATAATTTGTTTATTATTATTTTTACTCGTATTTATTAGGACTTTTCTGTTTTGAACGACTACGTAAGATTTCGAATATATATATGTGTCTATATTATTATCCGTCTCATAAATAAATTCATGATATACACGATATACATGATTTTCATGATTTTACATACATGAAATATTATATTACTTGTAATAAGTATGCACTGCTTAAGGTTCTTTAACATTGACATATATCAATGTACGTAACATCCGTGAAATGATATTAAATAATATTAATTAAAGTTTAAATAACAGATGCAGTATAAGACCGAGCACAATTATCACAGATCTTCCACACGATGCGATGATAATGCAAGCGGTGTTTATCGTTTCGTGACGAGCGCGGTTCAAAGGCCCCTCATTTACGATAGCCATACATTTACCCGTATTGTTATAGTCAACCACGAGACATATACATTCAAATGTACTCGTGAACTCATCGAGTATGGAGATTTTATTTATAAATCAAAACTTCTCCTCAACAAAAATACCGATACATAAATAGTTTCTCAATTAGAGACAAGAATTATTTTAATAAAAGTTCGAGGATTCTTGAAATATTTAATATCAAAACTTGGATCTTAATTTATAGTCGCGTATTTATAAGTATATTAAACCACTACATCACTAGAAAATTATATTAGTGCTTTAATATCTGACACAGTTGGAATGTTTTATTCAAAAGTAAACGGAAAGAACGATTTTACTGAAGTATCCAAAAATTTAGCTAGATACAGATATAAAGATAATTTTGATAGACCATGAAAATTTGTAGGTAGGACACTCAAACTAATTGCTAGATCGTCAAAATTTTTTGATCGATATTTTTTCAGCTAAAATTTTGAATACTTTAGCAACATTCTCTCCGTGTAATAGATAAAGCTATTAAAATAAATATATTTTAAGTGAAAAAGATGAGACGTTTACATTAAAAAATTATGTTTCCGAAATTATTTTCAACAGTCGAATTTTCAATCAGGCTAAAAAGTATAAGAGAGAAAAATTGAACACTTACATGAAAAATGAAGATACTTTGCATCTACTTAAGGTGCTAATTAAGGTGCCAGATTATATGGTCAATGTACGCCGCATTGTCAAATATTAAACACATACAGACACATGACATGCATAATTATTCATGAATGTAGACCAATTTAGTGAATGTGTGCAAAGTTGGCTTATATTGGCCAAATCTTTATGCCGAGCTTTATTCAATTCAGGATTCAATTAAAGCTTTTTCCGATTATATGAATATACAGTGATTCAATAAATCACGAGCACGTTTTGATTTTATATATATTGTTATTCATTCACGAGCACGACTCTATGTACCGTTATTCATTCATGGGAATATTGTCTAAAGCTTTTGCTCTTTTATATGTTTCTACAATTTTTTTGTATAAATGTAAGTGATAGCACCTGTAAAGATACTTCCCTGTTATTATTGCTATTGTATATTATAATTTTTACAAATTCTATTAATTTCATTCACTTTGGATCGATATACGTAGATTATACAATATCAGTGACTTATAAAGACGAACGACTCGAAAATTGAATACGCATTATTTTCTCGTTGCAGTTTCTTCAGAATCTGGGCAAGGTTGATCGAACCGCGGACGATATATTCGACGAGCACCTGCAGAACTTCACAAGGCAGCAGAACTCCGCCAACAGACTGCAAAAGGAGTTCAACAATTACATCAGGTGTGTTCGAGGTAAGTCTTCCCGCGGGGCAAAGCTAACTCGTCTTTTCTTTAAATGGCAATCGTTATTAGACGCGCTAATGTTTATCATGTTTTACACGCAGAGGGAAAATGTGATATTCTGCGATAAATTAAATGCTTAAGTTTACAGAAATTTAACAGTTAGCTATAGAGAGTATTTTTTATAGAGTCGCGAATGTGTGTGATAGTAATTACGATGGCATATACGTCGTCGCACTTAAGCATCTTAACTTTTGAATGATTAAGCGTTTAATTATCTAATCAGCGTTTTGAATTTATTCGATATTGATTAGAAAGAAATTTATGTAAGCGCTTATTTAACAACATATTCACGGTAATTAGATTCACGGATGTAAAAATTTGTATTACGTAGTTAAAACTGCACAGTAGGAAAGCGACGATAGCTATTCATCTAGCGAGTCTCGTTGGCTATTAATATCTTAACTATAACTTCTACATTGTAGAGAGTTGTTTGAAAGTTATTTTTTTCAATTGTAAATTCTTTAACCGGAATGTCTTTTTTTGACATGAATTTAATTAACGTAAATATATATTCAGATTTATGTAAAAATTCTTGTCATTTCATGAATTCCTCAAGAGTTTTCCTAGGAATCTTTTCTTTCTGTCGTAAGATCCGCAGTATAAACTTTTGCAGTACAGTAAAATCCTTTGCACATTTGTAAAAATAATATACTCGAATTAACAAATCCGTGCAAAACATGGCGTGCATTAAAAAGAAAAAAAAAAAGACTCTCGCAACCTTGCATCGCCGTGACCTGGTTGCTAAGCTCACGTGGAGGCTGAATTATTTGCTCTGTAACTTCGTACTCTGCCCTCTCTTTTTTTACAGATTCAGATAAATGCGTTCATAGATACGTGTTTAACTCAGCATTGATTTATGCCTGCAGTTTCTTTCACTGTATCTTCTTACCTCTCTTTTTTTCCTCTACGTACATTACGATATAAAAATTACTTAACTACTGACAATAAAATAAATAACAATTTTGCTCCGTATGAGGATGTGATAGAAAGAATACAAATTACTTTCGTAAACGAAATTATGCAATTAAATGTAATTTTGTCATCTAATAAATGCCGAAAAGATTTGTGCTGTACGGAAAGAACGATTTTTCTGGAATATTTAAAAATTTAGTTAGTAGTATTTAGGATTGTGCGTTTATACGTAAAATATAATAATCTACATCTTTATGTATACAGTGTAAACTATGTAAGTTATGTCATCCATTTAAACAATCTATTCATCGAAGTTTATGTTCTTTGACTGTACTGAAAACTTCAGCTTCTATCGCTTGTATATTTTTATTTATATTAATATTAAAATCAGATATATTAATAATAAAGCTTAATTATTTTTCTCTATATTATGTTGTCCAATTTATAATAATTTATATATTTTACATCACTCGTATTGTCCACATAAAAACAAATTTGTGCAACTTTAACATAAGCAGTACGTAAAAAAATTACATGCAAATATAACCTTGAAATGTACGGCATAACCTAATTTATATTATAATTAGATTAGAAATTAATTTTGTTGGACCACGTCATAATAATTCTGTAAAAAAATTCAAAGCGTGATAAGTAATACTACAAAAAGTTTTAACATTCTAACAATCAATTCGAGCATTTTATATAACTATTTTGATAGTTACTAACCAAATTATTTTAAATCTGTTTTTAGCTTTAGATAGCTCGGCAAAACCGTTCTTTCCTGTGGAAATCTTTATCGCTCATATGATGGGGGGGAATTGATTTCTATTAACTTAACGAAGACTCTGTCATCGACAATCGGGGAAAGTGATTTTCGCTGTTCCTCAATCGACACTTCCATTCGCTATTATCGTCTCTCGGACGAATGACGGACAGATGTGAATAACGACCGACCCCGCGGCGATCCCGCGCAGATTCGTCGACATCAATTACTGTCGAGAGGAACCAGCGTAATATTTTAATCGCCTGTATATTCGGTAATGCACCGTAGAGATACATAACACGCGAAACGACCTTTGATAGCGCTCTACAGGAAGAAATTACTTAATCTTTCGCGCTGTTCCAGTAGCGCCGTGTCCCAAATGTTAAGCCACACGGCCTTGTCGCGATTGAATGTTGAATATTTTAGATAGACAGTAGCCCGAGAGAGGTACCATCAGCTGCGATCGATAAGGTGCAGTCGAAATTGATAAAGACAATTCGTTGGCCTTTCCAATACACACAGATAAATATTATTCTATTGCTAAGGAAAGTAATTGGTCAATTCACTTTTTTTTTTTCAAGTTACGATTATCTTCAACAAACAATACTTTCTTGATAATAATTCTAAAATATTTATTATAAAAAAAATTCATTATTTTATATCCTTAAAATAAGAATTTATTTTCTTTTGATGAATTATTAGAAAATTGATCGAAGAAGCGACTTTTTATATGTATGATAAGCAAATCAAATTTCTCCTAATTGAATCATTTCGATTCAGGTATCATATTAGTTAGGATTTTAAATATATTTTTATATTTTTTTTATGCTTGTAATGAATATTGATATCTGATAGATTTGCAAATATATGAACTTTTGAAATACTTAAAACGGTCAATTATTATTTGTGCACAAGTACGTCTTTTTCTGTGGATACGATGACGAGATAATTAATATTTTGCGCAGTAAGCACATCGATACGACGACTATTCAAATTTGAGCAGAAAGTTAAAATTTACTTGATAGTTACATCTTGCTGCGCATTCCTGATTTCTAATGGCATAATACTGTGATTTATAATGCAAAATCGTGGAGTGATTATGATTATTGATTACGTAATATACATATTGTGTCGAAGTATACAATGTAGAGGTACATTGTAACTCACATAGGCATAAATTTATTATAAATTTTGGATTATCGACTAAAATTATATCAATCAAAATTATTATATTAATTTGCAAGGTAATTGACACTGACGTTCACATGCCGATGATCCTTCGACAAAGGTCTTTAGGTTTTTATGAGGTTTCTATCCGCTTCGCGAGTGGAATTACGCGTTTTAAAAGCTGGAAACCCGGCGATATGAGCTCATTCTCTCTCTCTCTCTCTCTCTCTCTCTCTCTCTCTCTCTCTCTCATTCATTCACTCACTCACTCACTCACTCATTCACTCACTCACTCGCTCAGAGTCTTGACACGAGGCTAGCAAACACGCGCGAAATCAATAGAAAAACGTCATTCGATCTTTAATCCTTCCCACTCGAATCGTTAGTCGCAAACAACTTTTCTACGCTTGGCTGGTCTACAGCGACGTGATCGCTTTTTAGCCCGTGCGTTTCGACATCGCTGACCACGAATTTTAATTTTCGCCAGAGACCGACGAAAAATTGTCGAAAATGTGTTGAAAAAATAGGTACGAAGTACTCATCGGGGACGCCGTTTCCCGTTAGATAAATGTCGCGATGCGGTCGCGGATGACTTCCTCGGAGAAGGTGTTAATCACGAAGTGCACAGGATCCGCGTTAACAGCTCTTAGCTTTCCATTTATCACTTGGCAGACGGGCATAAATACCCGCATGCGAAACGTGTCGGTAGGTAGGTGTCGACGACGAAGCCCCTCTGCCATTATAAATGCGGGCAATGGTAAAATACGACGAAAGTGTGTCTGTGACGCGTTGGAAATTCGATCGCCGACGATTCGTCAGAATTTTCACGAATTTTCCGTCGCCGTATGCTCTATGTCTGAGTCCAAGTTCCAGATGAGAGAAAAGAAGGAGCTATAATGAGGACGCCGGTGCGCGACTCATTGAATCGGGTAAAAAGCGATTATACTGAGAATTATCATTATGGCAGCCCGTTTACCGTAATTTTCACTAACGACGAATCATTTAGGTACATTTGCGCCACATGAATGATGTTGATTGCCATCAATTGCGCCTGTTAAAATTTATATGTGGTTATTACAATTAATGTACAATGTAGTCGTGATACTGCTTAATTATGCTCGCCCCGCGCGATAAATGTAATTATTTTACAGTAAATTTTTCAGAAATGCGCGCTTACACAGTTTTATTGCACCAATTCGTCAACTCACTGGAAGTCGATATTTTCTACGTGAAAGCAATGTGAAGCAATTAATTTTGTTTTTTTGTTTATTTTATTTCTTTATTTTATATTCAGTTAGGTTTTAAATGCAATTTTTTTGTATGCTGTAGGTTTAAAATATATATTATAAGTTCAAATCAAATACGTATAATAATAGAATTGAAAGAAATCTTTTGATGGAAAATTTTATTTCGATGTTAACATATAAATAAAATGCCATATCAGTCTATATATAGAAGATTACATCTTTCGTTCTGTTGTGCAATTAAAAATTTTGACCCAAGCGAGATAAAACGTCGTTCTGCAACTTTTGCAGAAGGAATTTGTAAGCAATTGGCTTATCGCCGCAGGTGAATGCACTAGGAGAGGTTTAAATGTAGGTCAGGAAAGTAGTCACCCGCGTCGCACATTTATTCCTGAGGTAAAAAGACACGTATCGCCGTGATGGAGAATCGGCGTGAAAAAGTTCTTTCTACGGCTTTGAAACGGCTGTGAAACAACATCGTCTCTCCGGACGACCGCGTTGCGCGCCGTCTTCAACTTCAGACGTCTTCTTCATCTTCTTCCTTTGCCACGCGAAATCTCTTTGTGAATCTTCTGCAAGTTTTTCCATTTAGCAGTAATCAAGTTTTCTCAATGACAAATAAAATGTCACTGAAAAAATAGATGAGAAAATTGAGCGAAGCGACGCGTGTGTATTTCATTTTGCAGCGGTGCAGGCCGCTTCAAAGACGCTCATGGACTCGTTGAATGAGATCTACGAGAGTCAGTGGACCGGACACGATCTGTTGTACGTGCAGGCACAAAGTCTTGACATGCTGTGGCAAGATTTCACTCACAAACTTGCGGACCAGGTTCTTGTACCACTCAATACGTATCAAAGTCAATTCCCAGAGATGAGGGTACGTCCCGTGCAATCCTCGATGGTTGCACCACACAATTTCTTTATTAATAATACTTTTTTTTTCACCATTTGTTTTAAAAATAAAACTCCATTGAAATTACAATTAGAGTAGTATAAATTAATAAGTTTTTTATTTTATATAAAAATTAATAAATAATTTTTTTTACTTGCTTTTATAAACAGTAAATAATAATTTACACGTAAAATTGTATAGTAAAATTGATAATAATAAAGATTGAAAATGAATTGAAAATTTTACTTGATCTCTACAACAGGATCAGATAATTGCTGTAATTTAGGAAAATTAATAATAAGATGCATGAAGATATTATGTTTCAAGGATTTCATTGATTTTTCAGAAAAAGGTCGACAAACGCGGACGCAAACTGGTGGATTACGACAGTCAGAGACACAACTTCCAGTCGTTGCAGGGTAATCCAAAGAAGAGGGATGAGCTCAAAGTGTCCCGGGGGAAGGAATTGTTAGAAGAAGCAAAACGTACATACGAACAATTAAACTCCGAGCTGCACGACGAACTGCCAGCATTATACGACTCGCGCGTTCTTTTCCTCGTTACAAATTTGCAGACCCTCTTCGCCGCAGAACAAGTGTTTCATACTGAAAGTTCCAAGGTATCTAAAGTAGAATCAGTAATAATAAGAATCGATGAAAATAATAAAAATGGGGGTTCTCTTCAAAATTTTTTCTTAAACTCCTTCAATCAAGATTTGATTGAATAATACAGAATTTTATTTATTAATTTCTAACAGACTTTAATGTGAATTCAATTCGGTTTCTTTATTGAAATGTAAAAATTTTTTAATTTACAGAATTTTATAGTATAATTGTATGTTAATTCTGTTTTCATTTATATTCCTAGGTATATTCTGAATTAGAAGCAATTGTTGATAAATTGGCTAACGAAAGTCAGCGAGGATCTTACACGTTGAAGAAGAATACGGAACCGCAATCACCGAAGTCACCCAACGCGAATTCGTCGTAAGTAGATCGAGTCTGCAAAAATCGAAATTATTGCGAAGAAATAAAAGTAGTAATTACAAAAGGAAAACGTTATTTGGCAAAGCTGCAATTATATAAAACATAATATTTAAGCGGTTGTTACATAAAACATGATACGATAATAATTAATACAAAACCGAAAGAGATATGTAGCAGTTACATAATATTAATAATACTGATTTGTTTCAGCCTAATAATTAACACGCAGCCGGCGCAGAACAATATCTCAGGAGGTAATTATTTTGTTGTATCTTTGTTCAAGTTGAATTTGTGCGCGTGTATATTAATTTTATATATACATACACATATATATATATATATATATATATATATATATGTTACACTAACACTTGTATGCCTGTAACGTCCTCGCTACACGTAGAACAAAACGCGAAACATTTTCCAAAAGGCTTTGAGCTTCACAAGGCCGTGTTGTGGCTCGGCATTCAGTTTTGAGTGTGCTTTCTCTCGCGTGTTTCAGCTTTAGATGATACCGCGCCCGTTGCCAGAGACACGTCGCCGACCACCCAGATAAACGGCAACGCTAACAGCAACGCTAATAGCAACGCTAATAGCAATGATAACTCTCTCAATAATCAGGATGCGTCGCCGCAGAACGCAGTCGCGCCTTCTAAACGAGTCGAGGAACTGTATGATATTCCAGTTGGTAAGCCGTTCGCGAATTTTTAAACTTTGCCGTGTTTTTTAATGTGCCTTTTTGTTAACGTTATTTGATCTTGGCGATTTCAACTGAAATAATCTTGAATAATCATTTCATTGTCATTGAATTTTTATCTTTAATAATTTAAAAATAGTGTTTTTAGCGTCATTCGTTTGCAATTATTATAAATATTTGCATAATTCAGTAACAAAGATTCTTGTTACTGAAGTTAGTAAATATGAAGTAAAATAATTGAATTGTATTTTGCAAAAACAAATAAACGATATTTTAATTGTCTATTGATTTATTTTATAACGTTGAGCTCAATAAAATTGTTTCGAATTTCAAAGTAAATTTGCGCGTATATGTAACGTAACAATGAATCAAATATTATTAAATTTGCAATATCGGATTGTTAATATAACAATAGTACGCTGCTTACCCCTATGTGTATGGTCTTGCCGAAACAAGATCGTAGTTAATTTGACCTAGATGTGAAATTAAACGTTAATTATGCAGTTATGCCCATATCGCGTTAGTGATTGGTGATTGTGTCCACGTTTGCGTCTCTTAACTAATCAGAAAGAAAGACCTGCTGGTCGGCAGTTTCTTCTTGATTGGTCAAGAGACGCAAACGCGAACGCAGATGCAATCTTCAATCGCTAATGTGATACGAGCGTTAAACGAATGAAACGAAACTTTGCACACAATTGATATATGTATATATATATCAAAGTCTCCAATGCGAACAAAATCACAGGCAGATCCATGACTAACGGGGCGGACTCAATCGTTCTAGAGGCGGAATATGAAAATGCTGCTAATTTCTCTACAGGGGCGACAACAGACAATCTGCCGCCGGGTGTTTTATACAGGGTTAAAGCCACTTACAAGTACAGTCGTGAGGATGTGGACGAGTTATCGTTCGACGTTGGCGAGATTATTCGCGTGGTGGAATACGACGATCCTGAAGAACAGGTTCGTAATTCTTGGAATAAATAAGACTCGACGATGTTAGAAAATCTAAACGTATTCATTAACATGTCCGACGTTACTTCTTACGATGTTTCTTATTCATTACAGGAAGAAGGCTGGTTAATGGGTATCAAAGAAGGAACCAATGAAAAGGGTATGTTCCCGGGAAACTTCACGAAACCGCTGTGAAAGCTGTGCTCGATTCGCCATTTACACTCCAATGCTCATCAGAGACAGCGTATTTTACTTTAAAGTAGTTAAAGAATCGCGTAATTAAGTGGGAGATAAAGAGCCGCGCGGTCATGCGAGAATAATATTACGTACGGCGTATATAAGTAAAAGCAAAGGGAAAGGACAAAAGCAGGCGACAAGGTTGCAGGAGGAATATGGAGAGGGAGCGGGGAGAATTCGATAAGATAGTTATGCTGGAGGGTACTGCGGAGAGAATCAATCACCCCAAAGTGCCTTAACCCAGCCACTGTCTGTGCCAACATTCACTCTTATTCGTCAAAAAAATATGGGATTGACCTTCTCATATCAAACGTACGATACACATCATGAATAATAATCAAACGACATATTTAAGCGACTAAATAATATATTGTAACACGTATACACAATAAAAAACACACACCGCACATACATGCGATATACACTACGATATGCAATATTATATAATATAAAACGAAATCTATATATTATATAAATTAATATTATTTTATGAAATTGTGTACATAGATCTATATATACGATTAAGAGTATTTTACGAGATAACTTTGTGACTGGAAAATTATTACTAAGAGACGTACATCTTCAAGTTAAAAACGTGCGCGCCACTTCAGTAAAATCCCCTTCTGCCGTTTAATGGGAGGGGGGGAGGGTCATAAAATTTTTAAGGTCCAACTACCTGTCTGCATTCGTAAGGTAAGATTCTATACTATTTACTCGCCTACAGTTCGAGAGTGATAGCTCCCATTAAAATCTCGCCACAATTCGCATGCCAAATTTTTCAACGACGTAACAATAGATATCGAAAAGGTTATACGTGAGAGAAATAAATATTACGATGTATAAATGAGATGAGAGTATAGCTTTTGTGTATTTATGATTGATAGTTCTTTTGTTGTTTCTCCGCTTTTTGGAGCATCGCGAATTTTTCTCCAGTAAAATCTATTCATGTATTATTTTGCGCAGATTTTATTCATTTGTCCGCAAATCTTTTATGTACATGTATGTAGAAAATCGGGTAGCGACGAGAGAGCGTTTATTATTATAATATTTTATTACTACTGTTATTATTATATATATTGCTATAATTATTATCGCTCCCGTATCTATTCATGTTATCAAGATAGAAAACGAATACGTAACAATTCAACTCTGAAACTTTTGTAAACTTGATCAATACTCGTTAGATCTGCCGAAACATCTTGTATTCGTATCTTGTGTAATAAATAGTGTTGTAATAATACACACACACACACACACACACACACACACACACACACACACACACACACACACACACACACACACACACACACACATATATATACATATATACATACGTACATACAGCGTTAGCATTAAGAGAAAATATCAGCTTTGAAAGAATTGTGTGTCTTTATTTTATCATGCTGGTCTACTGTGCAAGAATACAGTTCAAGTGCCTTTTTATAAAAGAGATCATTTGTTTCGAGGATAGATTTAATGTTACGAAATTATTAGACTTTGCAGAAGTTATTAATAGGTTGTCTTGGTTTCTTAAATTTCTTCCTGAAAAAAATACTGTAATATTTTTAACAAGCAAAAAGAGAAAGAAAAAGAAAGTCTGTACAAATTTGCAATCCTAGAGAGATACCCGAATAAATTTTAATTAATCCTTTCAAACTCGAAATTTACATTATACCATGTGCAATAATAATTATGTGATTATACTTATATTTATCGAATGGAAATGATGCAAGATAATGCATTTAAATATTAAGAACGGATATGACAAAAAATCCCTTTCGCTAATTATGCACTAAATTTTTTTTATGGTATACAAATACAAGTATGTTATTTATTTTGCATTTATGAGACAAAAACAAATGAACAAGGAGAAAGAAAAAAAATTAAAAGTATCAATGACTTTACTATCTTAAGTATATTTGGCAAGATGCTTAAATATATGCGCATATATTAGAAAGAGTAGTAAACAATGGTTTTTCTTCTTATGCAAAATATAAAAATATACTTTTCTATCTTGTGTAAATGCAGAGGACTTGACAAAGGTAGATATATACGATAAATACTCCACATCTGTTTGATAATTAAAATGTTAAGGAAACTCAGAAAATTTGATTTTTACTTTATTACTATCAAAGTATAAAAATATATAAAAAAGATAAAGAATGAAACACTAAAAGTCAGTAGTAAAATAAAGAATATTTTTTTACGTCATTAATCTCATTATCTATAGAGGAACAAATCTCTCATGACGTTCAGATTGACAAATATTTATCAATATGCATAATAAGCAAAAATTTAGCGAAAAGAAAATTTTTATTTTGTCAAAAATAATGTTTAATAGCATATATGGGTTATACGTGTCCATTAGCAATTTTACCTTCAGTGTTGGAAGATAAATTTAAATTTGGCTGTTTCCCCACACACACACACACACACACACACACACACACACACACACACACACACACACACACACACACACACATACACACACACACACACACACACTTAAAGGAAAAAATTATATTATTTATACCAAAAAGGATTTTATTAAAGCTTGGAAAATTTGAAATAATGATATATATGTGAACATGAATGATCCATGTGTGTCATTTAAAGATTAATATTTTATATATTGATACATAACGCAATTAGGAAAACAAAAATAGATAAATAAGGCAAAAAAATGTCTACAATGGAAATAAAGATTCATTATAATGGGCGCGTAACTGATCATTTCTTTCTGTCACGTATTTTATAATTTTTTAAAACATTTACTCGTCACAATCGAAAAGTTGACGAAATTATCGTGTCGTACATCGATTACTACAAATTTTTTTTTTTTTATTTTTGCATAGTTTATATCATATATCTAGCAAAAGACCGCAGCTTTTTACGACCAAAAATAAAATAAAATAAAATAAAATTGAAGTAAGAAATGATTGCATGCGCGACATGCCTCAAGTCTATACTTTGTTTTTAAAACTTATTATAAGAGTTCATGTATGTATTATATTCTAGAAATCTGTCGATATGGGCTTCGTGAAGCCTCACATGCTAAACTTAATCCTCTCGTCAAACAATAGTAACAGTTTTGTGTCATGCGTTTTTACTGATTCCTGCATGGAGAAACAACGCAGGTGATGAAATATAGGTAATCAATGTTACGCTACGTTTGGAAATTAATTTGTAAATGCTAATTCAGATTTCTTTGCGCATTTTTTAACAGAACGGCACTTACCTTCAGTTCAAATATTAAATTGACAAATTTGTTAATAAAACTTCGAAGCGCATCTCTCTCTTTCAGTATTGCGGCTTCTTAATATAAAAATAATTGAACAAGTGAAGAGCAGCAGCCAATGGGATGACTACGAATCCTATGGTGGATAAGAAGAATACAATTTGAAGATTTCGATTTGCATCGAATAGAAAGGAAACAGCAGACGTCACTACGAAGAAAAAAAAACAATTTAAATAAAAGATAAAGACAAAAGGATTGAATGAAGCAGATAAAAAGTAGAAATATTACTACAAAGCAAAAAATTGAGAAATGTAGGACTTTGAAAATTCTTACGGAAACGCGAGAAAGTGTTATTTAAAAAATTCAAATATTTTCTATGTAAGATGACATATTCTATTAATTCGTATTAGATATTCGAAGAGTTCTCTTTTTAGAAGGCTGTAAAATTGTAGAACCGTATTTCACCGCACCGGTGACGATCGATCGGTAAAGCAGGGAGCTCGATGATCGGTAAGACAGGCAGCGCCGCGCCGTTACGTTCTCCGTGCCTCCTCCCCGGCGGGTGGCGGCCGCACCTCCTCCTACTCGGCGATTGTCGGCGATTTTAATCTCGTTAGCGGACACGTGCGCGCCCCCCCCCGCGCCCTACGGTGCTGGTGATACGCAGGCAGCTCAGCCACGAGTGAAACGGAGAGGAGCTGGCCGTGGGTGCCGTGTCGCGGGGCTTCACCAATCTGGTTTGGTCTAACAAGATTCACGGCTCGCGCGACACTTCATAAAAGCTGCGCGCCGGACGGGCGCGGCGCGTGTCGCAAGGAATTGCTCCGCTCGAGAGGTGTGGGCGCTCGTGCAGCAGCAGCAGCAGCAGCCGCCGCCGCCGCCGCCGCCAACAGCAGCAGCAGCAGCAGCAGCAGTAATATAGACAGAGAAAGAGTGATAGATAGATAAAAGAGGGAGAAGATAGAGACGACCAAGTATCGCTGGTGGAAACCTCTCTCTCTCTCTCTCTCTCTCTCACTCTCTCTCTCTCTCTCTCGCACGGCGACTCGACACGTCGTCACCGTCGTCATCGTCGTCGTCGTTGTCGTCGTTAACGTGACCACGCGCGTCGTCGTATGCCGCGCTCGTCTCGCGGTAATCCTCGTGTTGTGTTCCCGTGTCATTCGGTGCATCGGAGCAGGAACCGCAGTACTACCACCATCATCATCAGCAGCAGTAGCAGCGGCAGCAGCGGCTGCAGCAACAGCAGCGACAGCTTTTCGCGTGTGCTACGGAGAGAGCGTGATAGAGGGAAAAGCGGAGCCGCGCGAGCGAGACAGAGGGAGCGAACGAGCGAGAGTGAGTGAGTGAGGGAGGGTGGGAGGGAGGAGGGAGACGGAACGGAGCGCCGGTGGGTTACCACACCCAACACCGCGCGAGCCGAGCCGGGGAGCCGATCGCCGAACGTCGTCGCTGCGCCGCTCTCTCGAGAGCTCTCTCTGGCCGCGCCGTGCGTCTAGTACTACGCGGGTGAACGCGCGCCGACCATCCAGGACAATCCAGGACTTCGGTCATCCGGGTCGTGTCACCGGGTGCTTCCGTCAAGCGCGCCGAGTGTTTCATCCGCGCGCCGGGATAAGAGAACAGCGACACGGATAATAACCAAAGAGAGAGAGAGAGAGGAAGTGCAAAGAGGGAGTGAAGAAGTGCGCGGAGAGAGAGAGAGAGAGAGAGAGAGGGAGGGAGGGAGGGAGAAAGAGACGGAAGGAAGGAAGGAGCGAGTGAGAAAGAGACAGAGACGGACCTCGCCCTCTGCGAGGAAACATCCGTCGAGGTTACATCGACGTCGTGCTCGTCGGGAAAGGCGAAACGTGTGCGCTCCGGTAGGTACATGTGTGCTACTTGCGTACGTGCGTGAGTAATAGAGAGAAGGAGAGGAGAGCGCGCAGAGAGAAGTATATATTATATAGAGAAATATATATATATATATATACATATACATACATACATAACGTGCACACACACGCACGCGCACACACACCCACACATACACGCGCGCGCGCGCACACGCACACATACATACACACATACACACACGGGAAGATTCGCATAGTGCGCCTCGACGAACTCGCAGTTCGCACTCGGGGCGAAACGTGCGTGCGCGTGAGAGAGATACGAGGCCGTAACGGGCGAGAGGAAGACCGCGAAAAGGAAGGTGAGGGAAGAAAAAGAAGAAGAAGAAGACGAAGAACGGAGAAAGGAGCATTGAGCAACCGTGCGGAGCGGACAACAGACAGCAGAAAGCAAACGGAGTAGTCGGAGAACGACAGAGGCGGCGCGAGGGGCTCGTGTGCGTGCGCGTAGACGCGCGTTGATGCGTCGCTGGCGTCGTCGAGCCCCGCCAGGAGCAGCGGCGCTGCATAGACGCCGCCGTCGTTGAGGGGAAAACACGGGTGCGCCGCCGGGGACGTTCCCCCGTCGTCGTCGTATACGCCGCCGTCGCCGTCGCCGTCGCCGCCGTCGTCGCCGTCGTCGTGGTGACCGTCGTGCCGGTGCAAGTGCCAGTGGTGGTAGTGGTGGTGGTGGTGGCAGTGGTGGTGGTGAGTTGCCGCGAGTGAGTGAAACACCACCGTCATCGTCGTCGTCGTCGCCGCTACCGTCGACGTGACCGTCGTCGTCGTCGCCGCCGCCGCCGCCGTCGCCGGTGGTGGTAGTAATAGTAGTGATACCGGTACCGTCGCCGGTGGTGTCCGTAGTAATAGTAGTAGTAACAACGGTAGTGGGAGGCAGCCTGGAGTGAGACAGGCACGACCGGGACGAGAGAGACGGAGAGAGAAAGAAGGAAGACGGGGACCACGAGGACGGCGACGAGGCACCGTCATCGTCGTCGTCGTCGCTCGTTCGCCACCGTCGCCGCGGTGGCGAGATAATAACCTGGTTTTCCCGCTGGGGAACGATCGCCGACTTGAATCTTAACACGCGTACATTGGGAGCGCCGCGTGCGTAAAAGAGGGAAAGAGAGAGAGAGAGAGAGAGAGAGAGAGACAGAGAGAGAGAGAGACAGAGAGGAGCAGCAGCCGCAACGAAGGTCGCCGCCGGTCGGCGAGCAGCGCTCGCTGTCACTGCGAATCGCTCATACACCCTCCTCTCCCCCTTCCTTCACATTCGTCCACGACCTCCCCTATATTCCTGCCCCCTTGTCACCTCCTTTTCCTCCTCTTCCTCCTTCTCCTCTTCCTCCTTCTTCGCTGTCATCACCTCCTCCGTCAAAGGAGGATTCCGCTGTTCTGAGCCATGGCGTGCTGCCTGTCGGAAGAGGCGAAGGAACAGAAACGCATCAACCAGGAAATCGAACGGCAATTGCGGAGAGACAAGCGGGATGCCAGGCGGGAACTCAAGCTGCTCTTACTCGGTGAGTTTCGTCGTTTCTCACAATAAGGTGGTATCGGGAGGGCGCCGGACGGGAGCCCGTCGTAAAACTGTAACTGAATGCTATAAAAATCACTCGCTCTCATCCCTATCATTTTTTCTTTTTCCACCGAGGTAAACGGGGACGGATCGCGTGCAGCAGGTTACTCCAAAAATAGCGAAAATTGTAAACCCGGCGTTGAGACGCACACGGGGAGTGATTGTGGATTACTCGGCTTAAACTCTCGGCTAAACGTACCGTCGTCGTCGTCGTCGTCGTCGTCGTCGTCGTCGTCGTCGTCGT
>NW_017305938.1:114848-125003 GCF_001594115.1 Trachymyrmex septentrionalis
TCTCGGCTAAACGTACCGTCGTCGTCGTCGTCGTCGTCGTCGTCGCCGTCGCCGTCGCCGTCGTCGTCGTCGTCGTCGTCGTCGTCGTCGTCGTCGTCGTCGTCGTCGTCGTCGTCGTCGTCGTCGTCGTCGTCGTCGTCGTCGTCGTCGCCGTCGTCGTCGCCGTCGTCGTCGTCGTCGTCGTCGTTCGCTCAGGGAAGGTAAGCGAGTAATTTGCCACTCGGCTTGCCTCCCCACTATTCGCAGCATAAACCCGGCATTAGTCAGGAATATACGAAGCCGGTAAAAGCAGATCGAGCCGAGTGGTAAGTCGCTCGCTCGCTTTTCCTCCCTGAAAGAAATTAATGAAGGACTGTAACGTTGTATGAACCATGGTAGGGAGATTAGTGTAGCGAGTAGCAAGAGTTGCCGACTCACTGTTATTTCGATCGAGGCAAATAGGCCCCTTTCTTTCCTTTGTATGGAGATTTCTTCGTTTCGACACCGTCTTCATTTCGAAACACTTGATTTCGGCGAGCATTGTATTACGATGGCTTAACTTACAAGAATAGGACACAATGGACTCTTCAGAGGACAGATTTTGGTCTCCTCCAGCATGATAACGTCTTCCTACATCGAAAACAAATTATGGCCTGTCCAAACGTTTTCGAGACTAAACCTTGTAAGTATTATTTTTTAACACTGGAACCCCGACGATTTTTCTCCAAAGCCACGTATGGATCACTTATTACTACCATACTACTCTTTTATGATTTTTTGAAATATAATACACTCTTATTGATACTAAAGTATTATAATTTCAACGTCTGTATATATAGTAGCTATTTGTTAACGAAAATTAACTAGAAAAGATAGAATTATCGGATGTAAAAAATAATACAGCCGCGGTTCTAGTGTTAGTTAATGTGTGACAAAATCTCGCACTAATTATATAGAAAATTGAAATGAGTTAATTTTCATGTAGGTATAATGCAGCTTGTAATATGGCGAACAAAAGGTATCATTGACACAAAATTTAATAAAGGATCGTTTTTGAGCTATGATGTATCAAAGGTATAAAACTTATACTCACGCACAAAACATCTTTTAATACATCATAGCTTAAAAACTATCTATTATTAAGCGATTGTTGATCTTTTGTTCATCACATTGTAAGCTACGTTTATGTGAAAATTAATTATCATTTTATCAGGATTCAATTTTCTGTATAAAATTAGTGCGGATTCCTTTCATATATTAAAAAGTACTATATATTGTACATGTACTATGTACCCATTCTTTCTACTATATAAAAAGTACTATATATCTATTCAACAAAAACACTCAAACATGGCACATTTTATTTTCTATGTAGATTCATCATCCTGACACTGGAGAAGATCAAAATCCGTGAAGAGTCCGTGTGTCCTCTTTTTGTTAATTAGAATGCTGGATTTGCATTCAAAGTCAATAAGGAGGAAAGTCAGGTAGCAAAGGTAGATGCAGAGATGATTATGGAACAAGTGGCTGAATAACACGTGACTACTTGACTTGCTTCTCCTTTCACTGGCTTCGTGTAAATCTGGCATTAGCGTTACCATTATCGTTGAATAATAATCTGCGCCAGATCAAGAGTTTTATCAGATTCGGTGAAATCACTACATGTACTAAAGATTTTATCTTTCTCTGCGTGAGATACGTAGCATCATTTATCTCCGTATCATATTCATCAAATTTTCTATTGCTCCATATAGTCAATTTTCGATTATTATATTGATTGTCTTTTTTTTTTAATGTTGTCTTTTTTAATATAATAATAGATAATGGATATATTTAAAAAATGTAGTATGGTGTTGATAGAATTCTTTTAGCAAGTTGCGTGATTAATTCTGTCTCTCTCTCTCTCTCTCTCTCTCTCTCTCTCTCTCTCTCTAATCAGGACTTAGGGAAACATCTTTCAATTCTTTTTTAACTCTTTTTCATAAAAATTCGTAAACAATTTTATATTTTTGTGTTATTTCGTTATGATGCCTTGAAAAACCCTTTTCACGGAAACGACGATTATACTAAAATATTAAAAAATTTCAGGTAGATACAAAGCTAAAAATAAATTTATTACCACAAAACTAAAATCAGTGAAATTAGGGAATTGTCAGGGAAATTGGAAATGATGAGAAAAATCAGGGAAAAGTCAGAAAATTTTGCAAAATTTTCTGAAAAATTAAAATTTTTAGCTTTAAAGAAATTCAATATACGTACATTATATCTGCACAGTTTTGGAATATTACCAACTTAACAATTAAAAATGCAAGCAGTATTAGCAACATTAATAGTAATTTACATTACTATATGTTAAATTGATCTCTCAATAAAATATTTAATGGTTTTCAAATCAAGACAAAAATATAAAAAATTTTTTAATGTTATTGAAAATCAGGTAAAATTCAATATGAAATTTTGTTTAGAAATTAAGGAAAAGTTATGAAATTTTAGAATAAGAAATTTGTGACAATTCTGGTCAAAATAATTATGTAGAAAATTCAAACATGATGAACAATACTGCAAAAAGTTTTGACATTCTAGCAATCAGTTTGAACGTTCTATATAATTATTATTTTGAGATAGTCCAACGAAATTATTTCCAGCTCTATATTTAATTAAACTTTTTGATACCTTAACACAACCGTTTTTTCCGTGTTTTGACAACGAAAAACAGTTTCGCACAGACTTTATTTCGTTTTCACTTTTATATTTTTAGCGGAAATCTTGCGAAAAACACTGTAGTGAAAAGATGAAAAATTGCGCATTGACAGAATGGTTAATAATAGATGTAAGCCGATAGTGATTTATGAAATTATCGAATGATGAAAATTCGTTGAACGGACATCGTAAGATCGCTTAAGCACAACTGTCAATTCTGTCGTCCGAGAGAATGACGATTATTAATTTTGTCATTGGCCGTCGCGAGATTACCCTGATTGACCCCTATGTACTCTTCTTTAGAAAGAGTCGCTCGCTCGTTTCATTCATGCGCGCCTCTCGCGAGCGGCTGCGGCCGCGGCCGCGTGCCGTCGACTCCGACGTCGACGCCGACGCCGACGCCGACGCTGACGCCGACGCCGACGCTGACGCTGACGCCGATGCCGACGCCGACGCCGGCGCCGGCGCCGGCGCCGCCCGGGAGGCGACGTCCGCGCGTCACGTACGTTTTCTCGTCCTATGCACGAGGTCGATCGGCGCGGCCGGCGTGCGCTTGACAGCTCTTTCTCGACCGGCCGCCGCTCCGCAGCAATACCGTTGCCTATACATATACACGGTGTTTCCGAGCATTACCGCCGCCCCAAATCGTAGTCGATGTATTTTGGGCTAGAATTACGTCGAACGACACTTTTCTACGCGTTAATGTCTTTGATTTATAACGTTTCTAATATTATACCATCAAAGTATTTATGGATACAAGAAACTCAAACGTGATGAGCAATATTGCAAAAAATTATGACATGACAGGGAAGACCGGGGCCGATTGTCAGTTTTTGATTAGTGATTTTTAGAAAAAAGTGGATGCCTGATTTTTAAATATTATATACGTTACAATACATCCACATCCTTTAGGTAATTATAAAATATTACTCGTGAATTCATCATATTGTAAAAATAAATTTTTAATTTTAAACGAAGCTGCGAAAATGTGACAATTAACCCATTGTTTTGGGTTGACTGTCACACGTTCTAAAATTGCCAGTAGCAATATTTGTTATGGACAACACATATATAAAAAATACAATTTTTATTTTAATATCAGTTTTATATTTTCAGAGAAATAATAGTAATTATAATATTAATACAAATAAAATAGTTATTTTAAACATAAAATACGTAATTTGTTTTTGTACCGTTTCTATATGAAAAATGAAAAAAACATATATCTACATAATATAATATATTTGTAAGAATATTCTCTAAAAATATGTTCTCTAAAGATATTAAAATTGTCATCCAGCCTCGTCTCATTTCAATCTACACAGCCATTTTTAATAAAAGAGATTATATTTATAAACTTTGTCAGGATAATGATTAATCGTAGCAAAGATTTTCTAAGACATGGTATTTTCCATGAATACAGGGATATCGTGATTAACAAGGCCAAAGACTTATCTGACAACAAAATAGGTGATAAAAAAAAATTACTCACCAATTTCATTTTCTTAAAAATCGCTATAATAATAATATATATATTGCTTGTGGTGCAAAGCATTTTATGCAACAAATTAATATTGTATCATCAATATATAATAAAAAAAAAAAAGAAATTTTTCTGCTTGAATTATAAGCATCTTGACAATCAACTCCGTACGACAACCAACCCCGATCTCCCCTACTAACAATCTGTTTGAGTATCCTATATAATTATTTCGACAGTTCAACAATCCAATTTCTATCAATGTAGATTAAAGTCTGTGATACATGATCTATGTTTTTCTGCTTGCGTTTCAGTAAATTACTGTAAGAACTGCATTTTGTGTGATTCAATTCTCTAATTTATTAAAACGCAAGCAATTCACAGGAAAAATATCCAGTGAAAAAAATACATCGTGCCGCAGTCTTAACTTTAATTCTGGTTTAACTTATGGTAAATTCAGTTATACTCAGGGCTAGACAAAATACACCATCAAAGTATTGGAAATACAAAATACAAAATACTGGAAATCTGAATATTTTAATTACAAAATATTTTCAAAATGTGTATTTCAAATACTGCGTACTTTTTTTAAATATAAAATACAAAATATTTTAAAATTTTTTGTTTTAAATATAAAGTTTTTTTTTAGTATTTCAAATACAAAATGTTTTGTTCTTTAATATAAAATACGCATTTAAAAATTTTTTTATTTTAAATACAAAATACTTTTTAGTACAATATACTTCCAAATTTTTTTTGCGTGTCTGACAATTTTCCGTCTAGTCACGACTTACATTTCGTTACGCGTTTTCCGCCATAACCTTAACGTTTCCGAATGCAGCCAGTAAGTCGCTTCAAGGATTATTATCAAGGATTTTTTTTAGCATTTCAAATACAAAATACATTGAAATTATATTTGAAATACAAAATATATCATATGACCTTTTTGAAATACAAAATACAAAATACATTTTGTACTTTGTATTTTAAATATTGTATTTTAAATACAATATTTGAAATACAATTTGTATTTCAAATACAAGTATTTGAAATGTGCCCAGCCCTGGTTACACTACACTAGATTAGAACACATTAAAGACTACTTTATATAAAATATTTATCTAAATATAATGGCGTACCTAATATAATAAACTTTTTAATCAACAATTAATTAATACACACACACACACACACACACACACACACACACACACACACACACACACACACACACACACACACACACACACACACATATATATTCTGTTCAATAATGTGACAATATTAATAATGGATATTTAATTGTTTAAATTGTTTAAAATATTCATATGCTTTTATATTTAATTTTGTTAATTTTTGTATCTTTAATGTGCACTAATATGATTGATGCAAATGAAACAAAATTCGCTTATAATACTTTTTCTAGTTCTGGAAAAAGATAAACATACTCAAATCGAGATTAATTTTGATTAGTTTGTGATTTAGATTTTACTTCATTTAACTTGATGATAATATAAAAATTTTTCTAGGTATGATTAATTAATTATTAAATGGTTTGTAGTAACTTTAAAAGTTACTTACGAAATCATTAGTTTAGTGATTAACCACGAGAAAAATGTTTACAATTATCATTAGATAACCACAAGTTTAATCACAAGTTAATCGAAAAATGAAATTAAATGAATTAACTTTTTCAAACCTATAATTGGGATTATGTTAAACAAATTTTTTTAAATTTAATTCATGAACACTTTAATAAATAATTTGTACTAAACAATTTTTTTTGTCTAACTTTTATCTATTTTTTTAACATATACATTATTATGTACATTAGATCTCAGATGATATCAATAAAATTAAATAATTTCAACAGATAATATCTTCAAATTTGATGTACGGTTTAATGTACAGAATTTAAAGAGGTTAAAAACCTGGACTTTAATCTGCATTGGTAGAAGTAGAAATAAACGAACTAGACAGATCAAGTTTGTTATTCGTACGATATACGTAAATATGAAAATGTGTCTAAAATACGTCATGCAAATCGTTGCATTCTAGATCAGAAAATCCTAAATGTAGATCTTTATAATTTCATATATATATATAACTGCGCGGCAAATATATATTTGATGAGAGAATTAGATAAGCTTATCATTAAACATATTAAGATGTTTGCAGGGTTTATTTGAAATAAACAAGTAACATATAAAAGCCACCCCCTCCTTCCCCCCCCCCACCCCATTTGAATGTCTAATATGTAAACTTTTATCTTTGCACCGCGGATCGGTAACACGAGCGCCAACTTGGAACCCTTTTGTGTTACGCCGACTGCGTATCAAATTCGCCTTGCTAACGATCCGATGAGAAGTCGTCGCTCGTTAAGCGTATTGTTTTCTCTAGGATGCTCTTTGTGGTTTCGTGATTCACGCGAGCGCCGCGTGTGCATATTTACCCACCTATTCCGCGAAACGAAACACTAGCTGGGCGTGCTCTCTCGCGACGTTCTCTTATCAAATTTATCATCTCAATCGCATGGAAGATCATATGAATCCTTTTCTCGAGGTACAAACCAGTTGCAATTATAGACTTTGCTCTTCCCGACTTGCATCTCGCATGTTTGTAGATTGGATGCTCATGTTTCAATATAATTTTAATCAAGTATAATATATAAATTTCTGCTTTCCATGCACATATATATTTATTTCAAAAGTGACAGTCTTGAAATAAAGACATATCTGCGGAGTACTCGATGAAATCGATTCGTACAGGATAGAAGATCGATACAGTAATATCTTATCCATATTTCTTTCGTCTGAAATTCCATACTTAATACCTGAATATCTTTTCTACTCAAAATTAGATATTTTTTTTACATTAAGGAAAGGACTTTGTATAATTTATTCATATTTTGAGATATCTTTATAACTTAATAAATGAAAATCAAACCTAACCAACTTAAATGAAAAAGTAGTGAACCAAAAGAGAGAGAGAGAGAGAGAGAGAGAGAGAAGTAGTGAAGGCACGAGAGTGCAAACCTCGCACAGGGAAGTGCGAATCCCAGAGCGCCTGGTGCTCCATTTTATTCCGCCTCCCCTGCTCTCGAGCGACGTCACCTTATCCATCGACGGCGTACACCAACACGCGGTATTTCCTCCCCTGTATCTAATAAATCCGAGCACTCGTGGGCGCTCACAAGCCGCTCCGAGTGCATCCCTCCTTCGGTCGCCGCGAGCATACGAAACGTTCCCCGTCGCTCATCCTACCCTTCCGATTGCCCCACAAAGGAAAAAAAGGTGCAGGATGCCTCAAATTTTCATACCTCCCTCACGTAACTTTCCCTCCCACTACCTTTCCGCGTATCGGACATCCGGTAATTCGTGCTCGCGTTTATTTGTGGTCGCATAAATTGAAACAAACAAGTTTACGAGACTCAGTTATTGGAATAATAATTTAATAAATCTTGGTTTCCGCTCGGTCAATTCCCTACAAGTCTCCCATTCTTCTCTTTGACGTAAAATCAAATTCAAGAGCCCTGACGTTCCACCGTCCTTCGTCCCCGCGACACCTCAAAATCCAGAACGTGACAACTGCATCAAGCAAACTTTTAGTGTCAAAATATTATACTAGTTTGCACGTTGTAGGCACGTCAAATTTTATTGTAATTGTAAAAAAAAAAGTAATATCGCTGGATCTTTGCTTGACACTAATTGCAATTTCTTACGAATCGCTTTTATATATAGCCGAATTAACTACCGCCTGCATACTCGTCTAGTTGATTAATTCTATAATCGTCTATAATGATCACCTCATTATCGATAATCATTACTGCTCGCTTATTATATCCGTGATTTTATCTAATCGTGGATTTTTCTCGGAGATAATGATCCCTGAAATGAAAAATTGTCACCTTGATGTTTATCGTTGTTTTGTGACTCTTATCTGACATCCGCTTTCGAAATTAATAGACTTTCGAATTTAATAGACTTGGCGCGGAAATGCACCGGTGCGGAAGAGCAACTGCTAATCGTCGTTGTCATCATTGGATACGTTTCAATGAGTCGTTCGTATATAAGATGTCTTGGAAAATATTCAACTATATTTTTGATAGTATATACTCTGGAAACTTGCGGTCAATTTTGGCTCAGAAAATACTTTAGCGAATCATCTATATTCTATTGCAATTCTTCGAGAATTTAATATAAAGTTGACAATTAACGCTCAAATAACTCTTTAATAAAGGGTCAAATGAAAATAAAATATACATATATTAATATCAAGAATATATTATATTTACGTAATTTTATATACGTGGGTAGTTTGATAAGTCAGTAACTTTTTAAAAAAAAGATTATATTGAAAAATAAGTCGATTTTTTTTTTGTTTAAAAAAATAAGAAGTCACTGATTTATGAAACTGCCTACGTATAATTTTATATTTATACACAGTAAAAAAAATTTATGTTAAATTTAATATATTTCACATCCTAAACGGTCTACTCAAATTTTTGTGTTAATTTAACGTAAGATGAATATATTAGAAAATAACACAAATATGTAAAAAATTAACACAAGAAGCGTAATACTTTGACACAATTTAAAAACAAATTTTATGTTAAATTGACACATTTATATAATGTTAAAATGTTTTCTGAAATTAGGTCCTATTTTTACATTTTTAGTTTAGACGATGCTTCTGTAATATTTAACATATGCAATATATAGATTTAACAGATATTTACTATTACAAAGAGAAAATAAGACAAAATATCTGTACTTTTTTACATATAAAATATGTAACTAGTTGTACAGAATATATTTCTTCAATGAAATTAACATTTATATTAAATCAACATACACATTTTATTCATTTATTCTTAGAATTTATGTTTTAAAACTACTTATTATTTTTATGTTATTTATGTTATTTGTTTACTTACCTATATCAAATGTTATTTTAATACTGAAAAATATTAAATTTTAATTTAACATAAAATATTTAAATAACACAATTGTATTATGTTAAATTAAAACTCGGATGTGTTAAAAATTCAACACAAAATTTTGTTAACAAGGATTTGAGTGGATCGTTTGAGACACCGTTCGATCGTTTATCTGATCGGACACCGTTTCTGACGAAGATAAAAAATATTTTTTTGTATATAATTTATATATTTACATTATATTAATGTTTATGAAGAAATTGATGATTCGGTATTTTGAGGCTTTCGCCAGAAATAATATGCCGTTGTAAATTATCACGAATTAATGCAATCCGGACATTCGTGCATTCCTAAGATTCGTGCTCGCGCTTATCAAATTCAATTTCGGAAATAAAGGGTTCAATTAATGTAGCGCCGCTAGGGGCTAGTCGCCGATCCAGCCCTTCCTCGCGCCTCGCCAAGTTCCAAATTGTCGAATTGCGGTGACGAGCCTGTCGACTCAGCGAAATTGCAAATCGCGAACCTGTAGCTGCGATTCAATTTCTATGATAGCTCGCGGCTACACTGTATATACACTGTACACACACACACACACACACACACATATTTGCACTATTTGGCAGCATAACAATTCACGAGTTTGGAGGAACAATTCGCGCGATTCCGCTCGCAGTATCGCGTTTCGTTGGTTATCGAGAGCACATTCGCTCTTTCTTGTGGAATCCGTTAAACGCATGACACGTGATCCTGCGACGAGTCACCGAATTACGAGTGATTGCCAGTTCGTGATTTTACAAGAATTTGTGACATAAAGTACCCCAAGATAGTTTTATTACTACGTTATAATTAAACATTAATTTTTTTCCCAAGAATCATATAATTCGCCAGATATTTATCTGTCTTTATCTTAAAAAGTTTCTTTTAATTTACTTTTATCCTCTGGCTCAAAACTTTCGCAAGTAAGTGAAAGTATTTTTAAATTCATACTGATTGGAAACGAGTGAAATTATCTATATATTAAGAATTTATTATACGTTGCACTAACTTTTTTTTTTTT
>NW_017305938.1:125103-139563 GCF_001594115.1 Trachymyrmex septentrionalis
ATTATCTATATATATTAAGAATTTATTATACGTTGCACTAACTTTTTTTTTTTTCAAATAACAGATATGAAATATTTATCTTCTGTTTAAATCTAAGATGAAAATTTTTTATATAAAACCGGCGAAGCATGAAGATAATTTTGATTGGATGTAAAATTAAAGTGAAAGTGTTTCGTCACGAATTAATATTATATATAAGAACACATTTAATAATCAAATTGTTTTTTATTTAACTTTAAATGAACTTAAATTTTTAATGTGAATGCCATAAATATCTTTTATTAATAATTAAAATATACTCACGATATTTTCTCGAACAGGTTTTCATGTTAGAATTAAATATAAGAACTACTCTTTTAATGTTTCATAAGATAGTTATGAATCATCCTGCATGTATAAACAGTCATAAACCGGTTTAAGAGAATTCTGTAATTAGAGCAGCTTTTTCTGATCGAAGCAAATCGATATAGAATTTTATAGCCTTTATTTGGCCAATCCGTGAGAGTTTCGTCATAAGTATGATTTCAATCTATTACGCCATCCTCGTTTCTCAAATAATCCCAGTACACTTTCCATGTTTGTCTTTCCGTTATCGAAGTAACGGAGACACCGCAGAAAGAAGTACCGCGAGTATATATTAGACTCTCTCGGACTCTGTTCTTCCGGTCGCAGAGACGTGAGCGGCGTGATAAGTGAGGCACGATTCTCTCATAAGAGTATTTCCTTTTAAGAGCTCCAGTTGTCGCCAATTAAGTTCTCGATCTTCTACAACTATCGTGTCCCTTTGCATCCTATACGCAGATTATTGTATGCTTTGTTTTTTACTGCAATCTGTTATTTTTTTATTCGATATAACAAACCCGGTTCATCGTATTATTACAAAATCTTAAAATACAATATTACCGCCGAATTTTTCCATTCTCTCTGCCTCTCTTATACTCGTTTTTACCAATGTGTATAATTTAATTTTAATTTTGATTCAATTACACTGAAAGAGCAATTTTCCCGGACGATCAAAATAATTAGATTAGAAATTGATTGCTGAAATATCAAAACATTTTGCAGCATTGCTCATTATGAAGATTTTAACTTTTCATCTTTTTCTAGAATTAGAGAAAGATGAAAAGTAAGTTAAACTAAGATTAGTTATAGCAGAGTTGGAAAAAACCCGGGCTTTATTTAAAATAAAATTGATTATTTGATATTTTTTTCACGTAATATTTAGTTTACGTTGCATTTATCATTATTTAATTACATATTCAAATAAAATTAATTGTAAATAAATTTTGTAAAAATATTGATAAAATAGTGATAAATTTTTCAAATATAAAAAAAAAACACTTTTATAATGAAAAGTCAACAAATAGAAAATAAGAAATGTCCATAATGGGGTTGAAGCTAGATCTTTTAATGCTTAAATAATTCAATATGAATTTGTATATACTATACAATATATATGTACATGCATATATATCATACTTGTAGTCATTTGAACTGCACGCCGAAATTTTATCGGACTTAAAAACGCAGCTACTGAAATAAATATCACAATTGAATTTTAATGCTCAATAGGCATCTATTAAGCTCTTAATAAAAGCTGGAACTTAATAAATAAATCTATTTATTGTGAAAAATATTATCTCGGCTAGGAGTTGTACCCGGATCTCTAACATTCCGTGCGAGATTCTAAATTTTTAGACTACCGAGGTTTCTATAGTGAAGATAAAAAAAAATAATGATACTACGTATTAAAAACTATATTAATACTTATTTGGATAATTTAAAATTAACGCTTAAACAAATTTTTGATTTAAAAAATTTTTAATTTCGCCAAAGTCATACGGATATGATTAGTAGAACTTTTTAAACCCTACAACTTTTATCTGAAACATTTTTCTTGAAAATGTGTACTTTTCAAAATATTTAAATTTAAGGAGTCCGGGACTTTTTGTACACCCTGTATATATTAAAATTTGTATAATATGTTAACATTGTATCAGTCCAGTTAGTTTAATATACCTATATTTATTAAATATTTATAAATATGTTTCTTTTATGTGTTATCGATTAAAAAATTTATTTTTTTAATGCAAAATCCTAATAAAATCCCAAAAAACCCATAAATTTCGGATTTGTTTAAGTGGGTAAAATCCAAAAAAATCCCCTGGGTTTTTTGGGGGGTGGGTAAAATAATGCCAATCCTGAGTTACAGCGACTTGGTTGCACCGATGAACAATGATTGGTACATATTGAAGCCACAGATCGATAAAAATATGTGTTTAATTTAAATATAAAACAGGATTAATTCATGAAATCCTCAATACATTTTATTATCCTATTAAGTGAAATCTGTATTTTGTAATTCGAAATATTTGCATTTTATTTTTACACAGATTAAATCAGTGCACAACGGCTTTAATATGCATTAGTGCGCACTTGTGCATCCAACCGAATTCGCTAATAATCTGCATTGGTTAAAAACGGGTATTAGAAAGCTGAAAGTCGCTTAAGCTGCGAAGTTTGCAAGGGCAGATAGATCTTTGGACGATATGGAAATACCTCCGGAGTAAATTCGCCGGTAATTCCACTGTACAGTATCAAGTCGGCCGTCGCCGGTCGTCCGAGTATTATTAGCGCGCTCGTAAACAGCAGCCCCGGAAGTAGTGACATTAAAGATTGCGGTTGCTTCCGTAACCGCGTGCGAGTCGACGTAGCCCGCCGGATCTGCTACTATTCTGTTGACCTTTTGTCGAACAATGTGAATGATTGCGAGCTGAATGGCCATTAATTAGCACGGTGTAAACAAGCCATGTTGCACAAGAGAAATGCTCGGTATGAACAACCATAATTTTAACGATGTGTGTGAATTACCAAAATTATGCTTGCTTTTAATTTATTAATTGTGCTGTTTAATTAAAATTTTGATTAGAACAATACAATTTTCTGATTAAAGTAACAACACTTTTTATTTTGGTTATTCACATATATCAATAAAATTAAAACGGTTATTCGTTAAACGAAACATTTCTCTTAATGCATTTGCCTAGATTTCTTTTCTCGAGGCCAATCGTGGATCAATGAGCGGCTGTGTACGTGTTGTCCTGACACGTCAAATTAGTGCGAGAAAAAAACGCGACGCACGTCTCTGCAACACACTCCGTTTCTTTACAATTAGAATGGATTTTCTTGAACATTTGAGATAATAAGATTCAGTAACTCTTAATGACAGTAATACATGAGTACTGTTATATTGTCGTTGCACAGTTTTTTATATGAGAAGGAAGATTTTGCTGAAGCATCTGAAAATTTAGCTAGATACAGATCTGAAAAGTAATTTTGTTGGACCATCAAAATACGTATATAGGACGCTCAAACTGATTGCTAAAAATGTCAAAGCTTTTTGAAGCATTGTTCATCGTGCTTTAGATAATTATGTAATTATTTTGATAGTCTAACAGTTACTTCCAGATCTATATCTAGCTAAATTTTATCGTGTACAAAACCTGCACAATGACAATGTAACGGTGCTGTTATTAAAAATTACAGACTAGAGGCCTAAAAGTTGTGATGTGTATTGGATACAAAAAAATGCTTGAAAAAATAAAATGTATTTTTTCATAAATTTGAGAAAGGAATAACACATACGTAGGAAATATTTTATTATGTTGACAAATTTTATCGTTACCTTGCGAAAAACATATTGAATTGCAATAGTTTGTACTTTAGGAAAGTTCTGTCGCGCGTCGTTGTATAGAAACTAAAATTAGGCTCTTATAAATAAGTCGATCATGAAATCGATTCGTTATTTTTAATCCGTGTGCGTTAAGCCGCGAAGGCCTTCAGTGAGGTAAATAACTCCATAATTAAGTCTACCAATCCATTTAAATCTTTTCTAAGAAAAAATCAACTCCGTGTTCTTAAAAAATTACGTCCTTACTACACCGACATTCATTATACCTGACAAAGATGCATCGTATTATAATACACATTATAATACCTCTCATTTTTTAATAATTTGTGTGCCTGGGGGCATGTAAATATGCTCTCTATTTTTTGCTTTTGTATTTCAAATTTTTCTATAGCAGTTTAATTTTGCTATCGGATTCCATTCCAATCGTTACATTGTTACAATAAAATCGTAACTCGATTTTCTTCACAATTGCACGACAACTTTTCTCGAATATTGGCAATCGCATTCTTTTTTATTTTAAATTTTTAAACAGATTATGTAATATTTCATTTGTTTATTATAAACAAATATTGAAGTAACTATTAATTAATAACAATTGGGTTAGAAGCATTAAAAAGTTGCTTATAAAACTGTAGGGAATATTATACAAAAAAATCATATTAGTAACGATATTGTAAATGTGAAATGGAGATCGTCATTTTTAGGCAATTTGCGGCAATGAGCAATAACTAAAATTAAGCCCTTATAAAACAAGCCTATCATAAAATCGATTTGTTATTTTTTTAATCCGCGTGCATTAGCCCGCGAAGGTCCTTGCCGAGATATTTTCCGCGCGACGCTATTTTTGCTGTGCGTTTGACACATCATGCAGGATTGCTATAAGTCTGGAAAACCGTGAAAACCGAGAAAAGTCGGCAAGAAGTTAAAATTGTTCAGGAAAATACCAAGAAGGACCAGGAAACCGGCGAACATTTATTCTCTGAAATTCCTTTTCGTGTTAGATAAAAACCAGATAAAAAAAAACTCGTTTATTAATAATTTTAACGATATTATGTAAGTGGTGGTTTAGTAGAGTTTGCGTCTTCAAGACGGAAAAGTCATTTCGGCGAACGGTTTAGAAGACTACATACATATTATATAAATTCACACAGAATTATACAAGCGCTTAAGATCCAGCTAGACCGTTTAAGGCATAATTTCTATAGATATTATGTAAGCTGTTATTAAGAATTATTCACAAAAAAAAAAATACGGCAGAGAAAAACTGTGAATTAAATAAATATAAAATAAATATAATAAAATAGAATATTTGTATCTTTATCTTTATTGCAACGTACCACGTAACAAAGTAAAACATTGATAGACGCAAGAAATATAAGGTAATAGTACACACAAATAAGGCACCAGCAAAACTGCTGACACAAGCCTGTAACAGAAACGAATGTCACACGAAATAAGTAAATAGCGCAGAAATACACACAAAATCACCCATGTAACGTATAAAGAAACTTCTATATATATAAATAAAAAAAAAAATAGAGAGATATATGTGATAAAAAATGATGGCAGACGGTAATGGAGCCGCTTTCTTTTGCGTGTACATCGGTCTTTATTTTCATCGTGTTTATTCAGTTTGCTTCGCCTTCTTTTCTGGTGCTAACAAATGCGATTGCTTTTATATACGTGTTATATCATAACCAGGTGAGTAAGGACAAGTAATGAATCTTATCGCGTATTGTCGTTTAACGGGATGCAATCAATAATTTAGTCGGCTGCGTGGTAGGAAGGAGAACGTCGTTCCACGATGTATTCTGATAATCTTTAATTATCTTCATTGGCAAGTTGCAGCAAATTTACGCGCGTTCGATATATCGGCAGCATCTGCATATCCTCCGTACCGATTCTGCAAGCAGTGTCGTACGCCGTATACGTATATGCATATTTGCGTCCATATGGATGCTTCCGTAGCCCGTGTCGTTCGATCGAGCGGAATATTACGTTAATCCCAGTTTCGAATATTCCGTCTATTTCCCACTAAATGGCGAACTAGCGGCGCTAACTCACTGTCGCGGCAGTCACAAGACATCGATAATAGTTTGGTCGAATTTATAATTCTGCTAATTGCAATAATCGCGTTGAAATTAGGAATTCGCAATGAAATCGTGTTATATGTGTGTGCGCGCGCGCTATATGCAGTACGCATTTGCACACAGGATGTTTACACACACACACACACACACACATTAGCATTTTTACATATTATCATTCTATAGAATATCATTTTTTTTTGTCGAATTGAATTATTACAGACGTTTTAACGAATTTCGAATCGATTTCCTTTTAACAAATATATTAGACAATTACTTATTATAGCTTTAGAATTTTGAAAAATTTTTTTATCCGAGTTAACTCACACAAATTAAAGATTTCTTTTATCGGCGTTTTATTGAACGATTTACTTTAAAGAAAAAAGTTTATTAAAAATTATTATTTATTCGCTTCTTCTAAAGCTTAGTTTATGAAAAGTCGTTCACTCTTTTAATCGCTTGTATAGCTTAAAAATGGAATCACTTGATATTTTGATATTATAGGCTTTGTCCAATTTTATTTAATGTAAAATACAATGACTTTATCGCGTGTCACCTTTTAATCATAAAATGAAGAATCTAAGAGTTCATGTTAGGCCGCAGTCATATATTATATGTACTAGTATATATAAAAGTTATATTTTTATCCATTTTTATTCACGGCTTACACATCGCTAGTGCACCCCACGACTCATGTAAGAATACTTATGATACTTTGAACTATCGAAGTATCGATATTTTACCTTCGATATTAGCCAACGCACATTAGCTGTATCTATGCCTTTTTGGACACGTGCGTTTCATAGGAAGTTCTCTCTCTCTCTCTCTCTCTCTCTCTCTCTCTCTCTCTCTCTCTCTCTCTCTCTCTCTTCCGTTTCTCACTTTTTCTGCTCATTCCAAGATTCCGGCACTGGTTCTATAAATAATCGCCACATATAATGTTACGCTCCGAATAAAAGCCGCCAAATTATTCCACGTGTACGTGGCGAACAATCGCCACGCTAACGATCAACAAATATACGCGAGTTTCCTCTCCTATTCACGGTGGGCGATAAACACAGATAAGCCGATAAAAAACTCCGTGAGCTTCTCAGGCCGTGAGCGGGTTTAAAAATAGAGCTCATTGAATCGGTGAAACACCGTCGCTGATTGCGCAATCACGCGATCACTGAAAACACGCGGTCGTTAATCGCGCATTAATCGCTTTTATACAGACGGGATCGCGTAAACATCGAAATGCGTCGAAATACGTGCGTGACTCTGAGCAGAGTGCAACTCCACGACTCGTCGATGTTTCAACCATGTATACGTGATAGCCAAAAATATTGGAAAATATATATGTATTTATATAAAGAAAAAAATTATACAGGTCATCCCAAAATTGAAGACAAGAAAACAGAGACGGTATCATTTCTTTTATTAATATCAGAGTCATTTTTTTATATCTAGCGAAAATATGAGGCTATTGCTTTTTAGTACATTAATTTTGACATTTTCAGTGTAATAATTTTCATTTTGCTAAGGTAAATCTTCTTCTTATTCGATAAATAAAGAATAATATATTTATTTATTTATAAAAAGTATATTTATTTTATTTATAAAAAATATTTTTTAAATAATATCTTTTCATTCAAAGAGAACATACATACATTAGTACCTTTTACTTTTTTTAAATGATTAATGAAAGCAGACTTCCGATTTTTTACAAGATATTCGGGCTCCCATTTTTCAGTTTTGAAACATTCTGTATAATTTCAGAAAAATTTGCTGACAATTGGCAATATTTTACGTTATCTCTCACAAGCGGGATAAAAACAAAAAATATAATTTAACATGAAAGAGAGAAAGAAAATAAAATTGCTTTTTATATAGAAATATTTTCTGCACAACGAAAATAAATCTTATTTATGGATAAAAATTCCATAAATGTACAATGCGCGCTATAATATCAAATACGACAGACGTTAACAACTAGCAACAATTTTTAACATGAAAGAAAGCGTTGGGCTGTAATTTATTATGTTTTTTTGTGTACAGTTTTCCTGTTCATACGCACGTTTATCATCGTCATTATTACAAATTTATGGAAACAATTGGCATGGCAATAATTTAATTTATCTATTCATAATTTATTTACATTAAATTCTTATGCTATAAATTAACAAAATACTTCTCCTTCTCCTTGCTTAAAATGATCGCTATTGTCATCTTCGGAAGGTATTGATCTTTTCTTTGAACATTTTGCGTAATCTCTTAAACGCGGAAGGGTTATATAATAATAAATCTACGAATTTTTTTTAAAGAAAATTGTGCGTATTGCAAATAGCAAGCGGCTACAGAAAGTATTAAACATTATCGATCATATAATTCCGGTCCCACTATTGAAATTAATTTTAGCAGCGGAAATGTGATTTCGATTATCATTTTCATCTGCGTGATTCAATTCTGCAGTATCAATGCGTATTTGTGAAACTTTATGCGAGTCGTTTAGCCAAAAACTTATTAAACATTTTATAAAAAGGATTTTGTGTGATGTTCCAATTATTTTAAGAATATGTACACAAAAATATATATACAGATCATCCGAAAATTGACAAGAAAATAGTACACAGTATCATTTCTTTTATCAATATCAGAGTCATTTTTTATATCTAGCGAAAATATGATCATCATCAGCTATCATTTTTCAGTATATTAATTTTTATTCTATTAATTTTATATTATATAGATCATGTTACAGAAATGGTATACGGAAATTGTGCGTGTTACAAAAGCAACTCAACTACAGAAAGTATTAATCAAAAGCATCGATAATATTCCAGTTCCATCAATGAAATTACTTAATTTTAGCGTAACAGCTAAGAAGTGTGATTTGAATTATTGTTTTCATCTGCGCAATGTAATTCAGTATCAATGTATATATATTGTGAAATTTTATACGAGTCGTTCAGCTAAAAATTTATTCAACATTTCACCCCCCAAATTGTTTTGAAGATATGTCAGATAAGAAATAAGATCTATTATAGAAACTTTTCATAGAAATAGAAAATCAAGTATATTCCTTTTCCTTTATTAAATATCTAATATTGGTTAATATAAACAATAATGTTAATTGAAGTGAGATAATGCTCAAACGTCACGCTTCAGAAGTCAACCTCGAGTACCACGCTAGAGTGTAACAGGCACTGTAACAGGTTTCAATTGCAGAATAGGTCGAAGGGATTCCTTTGGAAGTTTCGATATTTTTAATATCAAAAAAGATATCGAAAAATTACAAATGATCGTTTAAAAATGTATTATTAGCGAAGAACGTCACCGCGAGATTTTCACTGGATGTTCCAGAGGCTCGTGACGCATTATACTCCAACGTGACTAGGGTTCTGGGGTTAATTGTAATTTACCTTTCTTACGCAGAAGGGAAGGAAAGGGTGCGTATATCGGGCACTCTCTCGAGTTGTGCAGAAAAACTGGTCATTTTATCGATACCTCACCTTTACTTCGAACGCAACATTTTATTTCTCGGGAGCGTCCCTCTTTAATAACTAAAATTGCTTCCCTACGTCAGCGGTGTTATATAGCCATTTATTTTTAATCGGTGCTCATTCAGTCGCGCCTGAACAATGTACCTAACGGCGTTGGCATTCAATACGGGAAATAATGTCACGATTGTGCGCCAAAGGCCTCGCCGACAAGACTTTTACAGCCGCGCAACTTTTCACGTGCATTGTGTGCGTGCACCGACGACAGACGATACGATGTACTCCTGGGAGGAAAAAGTGACGGGGGAGGGGCAGGGCACGAATGCACTGGGCGATTTATAAACAATTATTTCTATGGGAAAGATATACCGAATTGATCTCTCAATACCAGTGCATTCGCCTCACCGGATTGTCGCGCGTGTGAAACCAACATACATATACGGGAACGAATCGTGAATAATTCAAATTGGAATTAATTTTTTTAAACTGCCCGACACATCCAGTGTTTTATCCAAAAGAAAATATTGTTCAGGAAGTAAAAGTAGAGTCTTTTTTTTTTTGTAAAGTTAAGTTTTATTATAAATATTTCCACGTGAAAGAGAATTTTATTTATTTCCTTCACCGTCATTTTTTTATCTTCCTGTTTTTACAACTTACAACTTAATATTAACTTCTAACTTAATTGGTTTGTCATTTCTTTCCTTTCGTATTATAATTTCAAAGAGGAGAGGGACAGACACTAGTTAACAGGAAGTAGCTGAATGGAAACTGTAATAGAAACACAAAAGGATTAAATTGTAATTATTGTAGATTGTCTTTGAGAAATTAACAGATTCAACGTATATATGTTTATAAGGACTTAGTTGGTTAATTATTATTCGAAGAGGGATGGTGCGACATCAAAAGACTGTAATACGATAGCGGCGTTTAATTAAAGTAAAAAATGTGTCAACGCGCATTTCTAACTACAGGAAATGCCGTTGAACGAGGGTCACTTATCACGCGCGATCAGATAATAACTACGGATAATTAATAGCAGTAGTCGTGCGAGAAACAGACGTACTCGCAAACAGGGTGTCGCACAATAATGGGACATTCGTAACTGAATTACGTGTTTTCGTAATCGTTTTTGAACGAGAAGTGCCCGAGTGCACGTCGGATTCAATTTTGCGAATTCAATGACACCGTATACATATATGCAGAGAGCGTTCCGAATTACAATTCTTTAACTTTTTCGTATCGATCCTTCGACCACCAGATAATCAATCTTCTTGTAAAAATCATCGTAAAATGAAAGGTTTCGAACTAACTACGCGTTTGAAATAAAACTTGGAAGAATATAACATTTTTAAGAAGTATTATTAATACTACTTATACCTACTTTGAACCTTGGTTTTAGAACTAGAAGTATGTAGACTCTAAAGATTTATAATTAGGACGTATGTGGATTCTAGATATTTATAATAGGTTCTAATCTAATAAATCGAGCTTCTACATCGAGCCTGTAAATGACAGTTATCGGAAAATTTCGACTTTTAGGTATAAAAGAAGTTTTCTAAATAAAAGCTGTGAGTTAAGGAATATATTAAAAGAGATCCTATTTGATTGTTCAAGTATCAAAGCAGGTTTACAAGGTTTAATTGAGATTGAAAGAGATTCAATGTAGGACTAAAATTTCGACTCAATTGAACGCTATGTTATTCATGTGTTATGCGAGTTTATTATTATTAGTTATATTTTTATTATTTCTCAATCAACTTCCACTATACTATCAATCATCGTATCAATTATCGTACGTTGTTATTAGTGTATAATTTACATTTTATAAAGTGTGTTATAATTATTGGCGTATAATTGATGTATTTTGTCGTACTGTGATGTAATGTTATTTGTTATTCGTGTATGTGCATGTTTGTATACACACGTAACGTAAATATTTTGCTTGGACAATATATATTTCTCGCTGCTTCTGTTTCGCACTCTCTAAATCAAGGGCTTTTGAATATTTTATTACACACGATCCTCGCAAACGGAATAAACTTACGGAGCTCCGTTTAGAGGATATCTCGTGTGATCTGTCTGCTTCGTTAAATTACGTGATTTATTCTCAAGTCGAAGCTTAACTCTTTAGCTATGAAGCTTTGCTATAATCTTGATTACACGCGTCACGCTTAATTTATATTTTTTCGCCCCTTATATGTACATACATATATATAATATCTGTTAACTGATATAATATTCAGTTGTGTATTACATTCGAAATTTTCAATACTCTTAAAGTCAGTAGTTGAGTAGTAGCAGCGCTGGGACATCTTGTTCATCATTATTTTTATATCTATACTACATTCCATGTACTTCACTACATTCCATGCATACACGCGCTATAGGCACAGCGCAACGTTCAAATAACATATGAGCAAGAAGTGAGAAATTCAATTACGATAATTACACACGCGTGTATTGTGTCATTCCGCGGAAAAACCGCGTGTAGACAAACCGCATCCGCACGTGTCGCGATAATGCGGTCGTTAACAAATTCTCACGATTGAGTTAAATCATCATATACCGAAATATTAACGGAAGGTTACTGCTTATTTAGTAGTTTCGGAAAAAGATCATAGGGCGTATCTTTCAAACGCACTCACTCGTCACTATTTTTAATTCTATCATAATAAATATATTATAATTGATAGTACGTCGATAATGGATTGTACAGAGAAGGCTCAACGAAAAAATTCAAAGTGGCAACAAATAATCATTTTATGAAATTTAGAATCAAGTTTTTCTCAGCAAGAGATTGACGAATATTACAATAAAATCTGAATATTTTAAAATATTTGGATATATTTCGAAAAAATACCGTCTATAGTAATTATATCGATTGCTATTCCATTTTAGATTCCATCATAAATGGTTTGTCGATAATGGATCATCTACAGAATATCCGAGAAAAAAATGTAAAGTGAACAATAAGTATCATTGTAGATTGGAAAATTAATTTTTTTTTTTTTTTTAGCAAAATCGATGAATATTAGAATCCAAAAATTTGTAGACGAAATGTCATCCAAAAAGATAATTATTCCCTAGATCCCTTTTATTTCTCGCATTTTCACACAATCCATTTTTTTCGGACGATATTCAAAAGAATTGGAGGAGATTATTCGCGAATCAAAATATTAAATCTAATCCGATTGTTACTAAATCCGACTGTACTAAATCTTCTCAGAGTACCCGAAAAATTTATTAGCGTTGTAATCTGTGAGCTGTTAAACCGCGACAGTTGAGCTCTATAACATTGTCAATTCTATTATTAAAGTATATTTTGTGGCGTATCGGTGACGTTTGCTTGCGTCAAACGGATCGAGAAGTTTATAATCTTCGATAAACGCGTTCAGATTTTTCAATGTTTTTTTTTCCAGTACAACATTTTATAAAATTGTTTGGTGTAATCCTTTAATTGATCGTAGCACATTTACAATATTGGATATTTGTTAATGCAACACAGAATGTCGTTGTTAAGCGAAGTTAATGAAGTCCGGGCTATTGTAGCACGTGTAACGTTTTACATGAATTGCGTAAATACTTATAACGATTTGCATATTTCACATTTGCGAACGGGCTAATTCAATCGGGCACTCGCCGATATTGGGGACCGCGAATGTATTTGCAAGTTCGATCGATACATTTAAAATATCAATGCCTGACCAGCATGACGTCAAAATTGCTTGCCTCTTATATGGTATGTGTGTGTCTGGTCATTTGTTGCTCGAAGTATACAACATGAGAAACAATATTTCGTGTTATTGAATTTGTTCTGGTTAATTTATTGATGTATATTTATCTTTTTTTTTTTATTGTGCAATAAATTTTGTGGAGGAACAGCACGCTTTGTTTTTATGCGTAATGTAAAGAAATTATTTCGAAATGACATTTCGTGCGAGTTAATTGTGCGGTAAATAAATAAAATAAATAATTTTTCGGGCTGAGTAAAAATGAATCATATGATATAATAGTAGCAAAGGAAACTTTTATATTGTTTTAAGATTAGATTATAGATTATATACCGACTCGTAATCGTGGAAGCCTCGCCGCCTCACATAAGGAAAACACGAAGGAGGATATCTCTTGTTGGTTAAGGAAATTCGTATGAAACGCGATTTTCGCGAGAACCATTCTCGCTGCATTTCGGGTTATTTCCGGAGGAAGATTTCGCAAGTCCTATATATCATCACGACATTGTCATGACTATCGCATGGCAGCTAAATTAAAGACATTGATATTTACACTTTTCTCGACATATATTTAATTTATTTTTTAAATAATTTTTCTGTAATTTTTTAATTATATTTTCTACTTTTTAGTATACGATAATTACGTGTCGATAATTACAAATGTGCAGACCAGGATTATGCGTTTACGCGTAAAATATAAATAGTACTACATTATACGTAAACAATGTAGACTATATAGATGTAAACTATATGTATAAAATGTCATCTATGTAAACTATAACCTATAGATCTATAGAAAGTTCATATTTTGTTAGGTTACAAATTAGAAACAGTGAAAATAATATATAATTCTGCACATATAAATACTTACAACGGCTAATAATAGACAATAGATATAATGTGTTCTTTTTAGCTGAATTTCTTGCACTGTCCATCCTTTTCCTTTTTCTCTCCAATATAGAGAAAAAGAGAAAAGATAAACTTTACAAAAAGATCAATTGAAAAGAACAAGTCGTATATTAACATTTTCTATATTAACAATTGTAAATTTTACTTATTTTTTTGTTTTTTTTTTTATTTTTAACATGAAAACATTTCGTATAAATATCACGTAAACAATATATAAGAGAAGCCCGTATAGACATAATCTTGAAATTTACGGCATAATCTTGCAAACTTAAGTCACATATTCTTTTGAAAAATCAAAATGTTTTTATACGAAAAAAAAAGGGTCTTTATAATAAATGTATACATCATAAGCTTAATTTATCTACGTTCATGTGATTAATCATTTTCATAATTATTTTTATATATTGAAGTAATAAAGTATACTAAGAAATCGTACATGTATAATAGAAAGAAGTTATTTGAAAATTAAACAAAAACAAAACAGTAATAATATTATAACGCATATAAGAAACGTGTATAAGAAATGTATGTTGGAATGCAACCAGTAAATTCTCTTCACGTTT